>NC_056725.1:996935486-997235486 GCF_019279795.1 Protopterus annectens
TTTGTTTAACAAATGGCTATCATTGTTTGCGCTATTTTATTTCAATATGTGTAATCCTTGTAGAAGTAAATACGAAAGCAGTATGCACGCTGACAGGTTTGAACAGCATTTATGGGGAGAAATAGCCAAGTAATGGAACACTGGAATGGCTGGGGAGGGGGCTGCTGCAGGTAGGGGTTAGGGGATTGCTGCAGGAGGTGCTGCTCGGGGGGGGGGGCTGATCTATTAAACTGCCTAGGGCCCATTGGACCATGATCCAGCTCTCCTGTTAGCATTACAAAAAAGAGACCATGTATCAGTTACTTTTTTGTTCATATCAAACTTCCCTGCATATTTATCTCTGGTTTGTTTGCCTCATATATATTATGGAATTGCTAAACTTAGATTTTTCCTATTAATGTGTCTATAACAAAGAAGATCTATTTTTACCATGCCTGTTCTGTGATATGACAAGCGTAACCAGAGCATTGTCATAAATTTCACAACTAGGAAATGTTATTTCTATCCGGAGTCATGCACCATATGTTACTTTCTTTAATTTGTTTTGAAACATGAAAAAATTCAAGGACAATATTCTCATTGTCAGTACGATTTTAATTATTTCACTTTCACCTTCATCAAAGACACATAAATCAAGAGCAAGTGAGAATAAATATTTATTAACAGAACATATCCTATAAATTATAAGCATGCTACAAATGTTGAAACCTTATATTATGTGTTATTGTTATTCATTAAGTGTCAAAATAATGTTTTTGTTCTGCTTGCAAATTCATTAAATTACACCTGCTGCAATTGCTAGAAGGTATATTATAAAAATATGATCTCATTATCCACCCTGCTCATCATTTTAAAAATAATGCACGTAATGTAAAGCGCATGTTGATATCTGATTTATAAATACATTGTTAATCTTTTAATATTTCTAGCTGAATGCACTACAAATTATTCAATTTTCTAGATGAAGACCCTAAAATTTATGAGAAAGAAAACCAAGTGGGTTGAATGTTTAATTAAAAGAGCAGCCATTTCAATAGTTTAATAATAGTGATATGCAATATTAACATATAAGCATTATCCAATATGCAAAAAGTATACGTTTTAGAAATATTTTGCAGTGATTACTGTTATGTGAAAGCCTGAGTACTGTACCTTATAATGAATTTGTAATTAATTCACTTTGTCCAGGAATATGAACAGAGTAAATGTTTAATCCAATTTTCTTTGTCATGTAAATAACCATTAAAACCTACTGTGTTAAAAAAAAGACATTGAAGATACAAATCTCAGAAGAATGTCTAGAATTGTATTACAATGATTATGTATAAAACTGAAAGCTTAAATGCAAGTAAAGCAAAGCAGAAAGGAATCTGTATTTTTTTAACTTAATGTTGTGTTACGGAGGCAATGTGGTGTAGCACTTAGTCTGGTATGGCTGCCTTCTAGTGCAGTATTTGTGGGGTCTGTATGCCATTCCTGTACCTACATGAAATTGAGTATAATCATTTCCTCCAAAACTAACAGACAGCAAATCAAACATTGTGAAACAAAACATAACCTCACAAGGGGATTTTAACCCCCACCCAGTGCATTGGCATAGTAAACATAATTTCTTGAGTATAATGAACCATCAAGCAGTAAGAGTAAAGTCTGTAGCTTCACTTTATTCCAGACTGGCAGAGTAACACAACAATGCTTAGCTCACTTGCATGACTGATAGATTGTAGCATGTGTCAGGGATTGGACTTCATTTTTGTCATATGATGAGGAGTGTCATTTTTTGTTGGTTGTACATGTGCATCGATCTTGCTGTATGTCACCCATCAAAGTATGAACATAGAAAGATGATTTATGTTTTACAAGCTCTTTATGGACATGTGTGTTTTCTGTTTACCTATTTCTGATCAGGTTAAAGGTTGGAAATAGAGTATAGAGCAAATATGAACACCTGAAGTAAACAGAGGGTAGAAGGCAAGGTGAACCACTAAGAAATGAACAGAATGGAGGTGGGGTAAGAGCATAGCTCTCAGCTTCCTATCTCAGCAATGCTAGATGAATCCATAAATAAGTTTGATTAGAAAGTGCCAAACTCTCTGACAGAATTTAGATATTTATTATGGAAATGTTTCATTTCAGGGTAATGGAACACATGATAGCAATAAAATAAAAATACACCTAAATGGAGTTGAACCCATGCCTCAGTTACTAACATCCCCTACACCAGAGTATTAGGCATGCCACAGGATCATTCATAGGGAAAGGGTCAGTAAAACATATTTCAGGAGAATGGAATGCATGATAGCAAGAACACACAATAACGGATATGAACCCATGTCCTTTTCAGTCATTCTCCCTGAATGAGAGAGAGGATTAGTTGGTATGCTACAAAATCACTCATAAGAAAGATGTCAGGAAAAAAACTCATTGCAGGGGTATGAAATGTAGTTGCAGACTAAAATCTGAATTGTAAAACAAAGCACCACTCTTAGGAGATTAGATTCATGTGCTCAGTGCACTGACAACATACATATCACTTCAAGGCTTCAATGAGCCATGGAAGCTGCTGCAGAAAGATTGTTACCTTTATTTTATAAATGCTTAGTGATGCATATCACTACCCGACTCATCTGCATGAACAATGGCAGTATTTTTAGAGCATGTCAAGGATTTTTCTTCATTTTTGCCTTTGGGAAGAAGCTGTCGTTCTTCTGAGGTTCTATATTGGAATTAACATTCCTCTTTGCCTAATGATGTACAACATGTGACCACAGAAAAATGATTTTTGTTTTATGAGCCCTTTATGGGCATGTGTGTATTGTATTTATCTATATTTTTACCAAATCATAAATTGAAAATAGGAGAATAGGACAGAGATGAAAAAGGGAAGCAACAGAAAGTTGAATACAAGGTGAGCAAATAAGGAATGAGCAGGATCGAGCAAACCTCTCAACTTCTCAGCTGATAATCCTGATGAATTACAACACGAGTTGTAATTATTTAAATGCTGAAATCTGCAAAGACTATCCCTGGGATCCAATAACACCTACACTATGTGTACATTGTTCTGAGTGAACAGACAACACAAGTATAACTCGTCCTCCTCCTTCTAATGTTAGTTTTCCTCCTGATTTTCTTGCATTCTTAAATATCAAGGAAATTCATAAAGGTTACCACAAAGTTTAGACTACATGCACACTTAGTGTAATCTTTCTGAACGACTATAACGCACAAAAAATGTGGTAGGGATATTGTTAAATACAGATTGTGTACACAGTGTAGGAGTTAATGAATCTAGCCCTATACATTTTATAATGAATAGCTGGAGCCAGTCATGTGTACATTAGTCAAATATCTGGGAAGTTGAAAAGTATAGGTGGAAGTATATTCTGTGGACAGGTGCCCCTTTTTTCAGAAGATAAAACTGGAGAAGGAAATCAGGGAAGTAAGAACTGGGTAAGATGGAGAGATTAGGCAGCAGGGAAAGACAGAACTGATCTTCAGTGTATAGGTTAAGAAAATGTGAAGTGGGAACACAATGGTGAAGGAGACATTGGTCAAACAGGGAGAACAATGGATTGCACAACATATAGGGTAGACATAGACACAAAAAGGATGTAAACACAATTTTGGGGGTGAGTGAGTGAGTGAGTGAGTGAGTGAGTGAGTGAGTGAGTGAGTGAGTGAGTGAGTGAGTGAGTGAGTGAGTGATAATTGAAGATGCAGTCTCTTCCAGCCTAAATCCAATGGAAGACCCATCATCTCCCTGAGAACTGTTACCACTGGGTTCTGCCTCTGAAGGCTGGACAGGGATGTGACTCAATAAATTGCCAGAGCCAAAAGCCATACTCACATGCAGTCTGATATAAGAAAATACTAACTGCAGGAGGTATTTTTCCTGACAACACATCTGTGCTTGTGACCAGTGATGTTAATTCAGTTTTGACAGTAATAAAACTGTACATATAAATATACATACATACATATACATACACATGCAAAACATGCTTATCACACAATCAACATGTCTAGTACAGGCGATAGACATGGGCCAGACACTTATACCGCATATTGTGAAATGACTAGCAAAGTACTACTTATGAATATGACCCTTACAGAAGTGCATTGATATTAGTGGAATGATACTTGGATCTACTTGAGTCAATCAAGATACAGACACCCTGGTTTTAGGTGACTTTAATTACCCATCCATTGACTTTTAAATTATATGTGTTCAAACTCACTTATCCAAAGGTTCCTGAACTTCATTAGCTCGAATGCCCTGGGCCAGCTGGTTGACACACCTACAAGGTCAAACTTCCTGAATTTGGTGCTCACCAACATGGTGGACCGCTGCACCACCCCCAGTGTGTGGCCAGAGATCTGACAACAAATCAGTCTTGCAAAAAGTAACTATAACACAAGATCCCCCCTTAGCAACAACTAGACTAAAAAACTCTCCAAAGCCAATTACAACCTCTTACATGACAGCATAAATAGCTTCATAGCCCCATCTCCACTGATGTCACAGACAATTATGCTGAGTTATGCACCATTTATATGAGCACCTGTACAATTGTATTTACTCTGCCATACCTGATACAACCAAAGCAAGATCTTCAAGGAAAAACAAACCTGCCTGGTGGACAACTGCCATTAATAGGCTATACAATAGGAGAAACAAAATTGCTGTCTAAAAGTAGAAAGGAATAGTCTCCAACCTGGAAACACTCCCTCCTCACCTTAAACAAGCAAATAAAACTCCTAGTAAAGTCCTTGAAAGCTAACTATGAATCCAAATTAGCTTCTCTAACTAAGGATAACCACACGGCACTCTTTAGTTACATCCGTAACCTCAAAAGTAAAGCCCAGATTTTTGTTGAACTTGTAGTTAATGGTACTACATATGCAGAACCTGTGGATATAGCAAACCTGCTGGCTGGCAGGCAGGTTCAGTGAAAATTTCTGTCCCTGCCACATATACCCCAAAACATCCATAACATCTGTCCCCCCCTAGTATTTCTGAGGACCAGGTCTTAAATATCCTCTCCAAGGCCAAAAACACAGCCTCTACAGGACCAGACAACATCCTGGACTATGTTCTACATGGGGTTAAAACAGGAATTAGCATCTCCATTGGGCACACTTTTCAATCACAGCCTAAGCACTGGCTTCATCCCAGAAAATTGGAAAACAGCTACCATCATCCCTTTGCACAAAGGGGGTACATCCATGGACTTTGGAAACTATTAACCCATTAGCTTGACCAGTCTTATCTGCAAGGCCATGGAAGGAATCATCATGGACCTTATTAATAAAGATGTAGGAAATCTCCAAATGCTTGACCCCACCCAGTTTGGCTTTGTCAAGGGGAGATTATGTCTCTTAAACTTGGTGGACTTCTTCGAGACAGTTACCAAAGCCCTAGTCAAGGGCAAATCTGTGCATATGTTCTACCTAGACTTAGCCAACGCCTTTGACACAAACCCCCACTCAGGCATCATCGATTAACTCACCCAGCTGGCTATTAACCCATGTTTTGTCAGGTGTGTTGCAAACCGGATCACTGATAGAACTCATATGGTCAAAATAAGGGACTCCACCTCGTCCAGTAGACCAATAACTAGTGGTGTTCCACAGGGATTGGTTCTGGGCCCCCTGCTGTTTGGAATCTACTTTTCTGAAGTACAGACTAAAACTAAAGGACTTTTGCTGACAAAGTTTGCTGATGACTGCAAACTGAGAGTGATCATTGAAGCCCCTAGAGATGTCAGCATCCTGCAAGAAGGTTAAGCAGACTAATGACTGGTGCGAAAGTCATGATCTTAAAATTAATGCAAAAAAATGCATTATCATCGCCTTTTGCAAGTGGGATGTTCCTGCAAACTACAAATCTGTAGCAATACCCTAAGCGCACAATCAGTGGTGAGAGATCTGGGCACACAGGCTGACAGCAACCTTAACTTCAATCACCATGTCTCCAGAGTGATAAGAAGGGCATTTTATATTACTCACCTCATAAGGAAGACCATTGCCTCTAGAAAAAAAGACATTATAACCCCCTGTACTCTTCCCTCATCAGGCCAATAATAGAGTGCAATGGTCCCTTTGGTATGTTCCTTTCCAAACACCTGCAGCAGTTGGAGGGAGACCACAAAGGTTCCTTTCAAAGAAAGCTCAAGGTCTTCAAGATCTATCTTATGCAGACAGAGTGAAACCAGTGTCAGTTTACTGTGTGTTGTATATCACCCGTGCTCAGAGGTGACCTGTGCCTTGCATATAGAGCAATCTCTGACCCAGCATTAATGGAAATACTGCACATTCGCAAGTCATATTGCACACGGGTCAGTCACTCAAATTATGTTAACCTGATATGTGACATCGACAAAATTTGCTGGACAGACAGACAGATTTGTCTCATAGAGGTTGCCCCACCTTTGGAACAAGCTTCCTACTCATGATAAACAACGCCCCTCATTGGCCCTATCTAAGCATAATTTGGGTGATTGGATGGGTAATTGCTGATTCACCCTGGGGGTTCCAACTGTATCCCTCTTGGGCAGGGGCAATAGTTGGTGATTTTAGTGTCTCCTTGAACCACACACCCTTGGGAGCATGAGTTGAACTTGGCTAGGCTTGTAAGGGCCCTGGAACCATTAGCCTAGTAACTTCCTATGATCCTATGATCCTAATAAACTTTGCCTTGATAATCAAACTTTTTTTTTGAGGGGATATTGAGCCCACAGCCGCAGTAAAATATCAGTTGCACAGAGATTTAAAATTACAATCTACTTGCTGACCTGTACATGAGGAGGCCTACAGAAGTGCACTTGTAATATTGCAGAGTCATACTATTACCCTTGAACTATGTCAGTACTAAGACAGTTGGTACTACTATATAAATGTTATGTAAAATTATTTTTAATGACTACAGCTGTTAATGTGCAAGAAGATACATTTTCACAACAGTATGTATATTCACCCTGGTGTTCTCTTAGGTGCTCTAGTCTGCTACTGCACATCTCCCTATTCCTTCCAATTTCTACAAGGGCTAAAAGGGCATAATTAGCAACTGTATGGTGCCATGCAATGGCAAAGTATTTGTTTAGTGAAAGCATGTGTCCTTACAGTAAGGAGGTGGTGGCCATGCAGTAACTTTAGTCTCCCAGTGGCAAAGGAGGTCAGGCTATCATCAGATAAAGGCACTGTAGTCGTGTTGGTATTGAGCTCACATTCATGGGATGTTTGTAGTGTGGGTGACAGCACTGGTCAATCTAGTGCAAGCATCAGCCTTATACTAACACCTGGTATATTTGTCCTGCTGTAATTCTTATGGAGGCTGTCCAGAAAATTCTTGGACTCCTCCTCACACCACTTCTGTGCTCTTAAAGAAGTATGACCCTTCCTTTCATCTGCCATAATTGTTTCACCTTCAAATATTTCAGGAAAAATGTCACGGGAGAGGCACCCAAAACAGTTCTTGCATGACTCAGCCTCCCACAATGACCAACACCAGTGGGAAACTCATTTGCACAATTGATGGCAAAGTAATAAGATAGAGGTACTATACTATTATGCTTCCAATGACACTATAAAGTATGAAACATGGCATTCCCTATTACTCTGCTTGCTGTTGAAAATATATGCTCATGAGCGACTCCATCATCATATGGCTAAACCTCACATAATTGATTTCCCACACATGCATGGAGCTGACCACAGGTACTCAAGCGTTGTGCACAGCATCCTGTAATAATCTTCTCAATGTTTGTCAGGTATGGTCATCACATAAATAGAGCAATTCAGAAACAGTAAGGAGATGAGTCCTAATTAGCATAATCATCACACCTAGAGAATATAAGTGTAACAAGAATCACAAATACTTATTGTGCTAAAGAAGAAAATAACATCAGTGAATGGTGTTTGAATCCTGAGTAGGCTGAAACATTAATTCCTAAATAAGATATCTGCTTACATAAAGTAAATGGTTATTTGACCACTTCTGCTTATTTGCCCAAGGGTAGTTTCTAGTGTGCTATTTATTGTAAAGCCTAGAAGAGATGTCAGTTTATCTGAGCTTCTACATGTTTTTGCCAAAACTCTCTTAAGGGGTGCATTGCAAGTGTAATGAACGTTGTATAATGAAGACTTGTTATATGTAGGTTATAGCAACAGTGCTGTGAAACATGCCATTATACTTTTGTGTGACTTATACATATGTGATTACCCTCATCCTTTGCAACACTAATATTGTAGTGTTTATGTGCATGATAAGTTGTGGGCTTGTTTAGTTGCAGTTAAGTGTTTTTTTTTTTTTTTTTTTTTTTTTTTTTTTGGAGGGGGGGTTATTTTGTGCTTGGGATCCATACATGCCTGACTTCCACATAAATACTGTTTGTGGATACACACATGATAGTGTCACACCCAGCTAAAGGATACTAGATGCCCTATTATCATAGCTGTAAGGTTTATGCAGGACCACATCTATTAATTCCACTGTTTTCACTACCAACAGAGCTAAGCCTAAGAAACAGGTGCAGAAAAAAAGATAATACATCTGGTGGTGCTTCCACATCCATCCACATGCCCAAGTTTATAGATGTTGAAAATAAGATGGTACTAGAGGACCTTTATTTACATGGCAGATGATTATTTGCAGCCCATTCTGCCAGCCAGGCCTCTGTGCTGTGTCTGGCATGAACTTCTCAGCAATGTTAATACTGTTACTTATGATATGGTCTACCACATGATGACTGATATGATCCATGCTGCCACCTGCAGAACAGCATCCCTTGTACTAGAACACAGGGCAACAGGTGGTGGGCAATCTACTAGACCACCCTTTATTGAGACAGAGAAATTCCTGGCTTCACTTAAAAGTGCACTGACTCTACAAAGTCCCACACTGTGGTGCTAGATGTTTGGACAGACCTGGATAAGCCCTAGAGACTTTCAGTCTGAAGATGCCTCATTATGTGGTCCTGCCACCAGTACCTGCAATCCATTCTTACCTGTTAACCACAGTACAGTTTATAAGATCTCACTTCTGGCATACATATACATCTCTGATCCAAGTTTAACACCCATCTGCACAAGATGTGGACAGGGTTACTGCTCAATATAATATCTTTATAGTTGCAAGGATACCAGTTGCATGTGTATTTGTCATGTTGGGGCATACTTATGATGTGTACATTTTTTACTTTGGTATATTCACTGATGATTCATTATCCAGCAACAGCAGCACTGTGTAAGTGCTCATGTTTGATGTTGGAGATCTGTAGTCTCTGATAATGATGGCAGGGATGAGCTGGCAGGGGTAGTGGTGCAGAATGTGTGTTGTACACAGGGAATGTGATCCCCACATTCCCTACGCAGAGTGTGGACATCGTCTGCATACCTGAGCATATCTAGGACACACTACCATCTGAAAGTTGATAGTTTGATGGGGACACTATAGATCAGGGAACTGTGGTTGCTCCCAACAGACAGATGTCTGAATCAGCTCATAGCACTCACGGGCAGTGGGTCCATACAAGGCATTTGGTAATGGTGCTCACCAGAGGTATGGTTACTGCCCTTCCCTTGAGATTTGTATGTCAGCAGCTATAACTCAAATGTGTGCAGAGCCTTTCTGGAGGCACAGGCTCATTCCACCAGACTTATAGCAGAGGTAGTAAGGATGATTCAGGCTGTGCCTGTTGACCTACGGGAGTGCAGGACCAGTTTGTGTGATTCATTGATTAGATTGAATCATACATTTGACCATTTAGTGTCTTCTCTGGGTCATCTCTCAGGGGCAAGCAGCCATACTCTCTGCTGCTTATCTACTATTTACATGGACTTTAGCAAAGCAGTTCATGGATGATCAAGGTCCTGCTTCAGCAGTGATAGCAGTTCCACATCAGCATTGACTGTGGATGTGACTATACCCAGATGATGACATCTCTGTGGTCATGGTAATGCTGGCACATCCTCCAGCAGACATCAGTCACAGGCAGGTAGCACTGCAGCAGCTATATTAGGTCATGGTATAACCAGTGCTACTCCTGGCAGAGACAGCTCTTGTGGACAAGGCATGCAAGGGAAGTGGAACCCTCAGTCATGCATGCCCTGGACCCATCTAGTAGGCCAAGTCACAGTGGTGTACTACATGCTGAGGCTATGTAGCTGCAGACTCAAACATACAAGGGTAAGCACAGTCTGGAATTTTTGCATACATTACTTTTACTACTGTCTATCTGCTTATTTGTTGTATAGTTATGTTGTAAAGTTATGTGCAATCCACTGTCTCTTTGCAAGTGTCACAATGTACTGTACCTCTCTCCATCTTTCATGGTCATCCCTTACTGCTAGCTCTTCCTCTGACTTCCCATGTGTCTCAGCTGCCACTGGCTGGGGTGCTGGGAATTGCTGCCCTTGGAAGAGGTCATCCTGCTTCCTAACTATAATATTATGCAAAATACACACATGGTATTGCCATACTTCAGGGCAATATTGGATGTATGCCGACAGCAAAAACATAACTTCAGCAGCTCAGTCACATGCTCTGTAATGTTTCTGGTTTGTGATAATGAATGGCTGAGCCATAGATCAGTTATTATGTGAATTTCTAATTGGTATCATGAGCCAGAATTCCAAAGTGTATTCAATATCACCTACAGATGCCCCTGAGGGAAGTCACCCCTCAACAAAACATTGGTAAAGACCAAGTGTGCATAACTCTCAACTGTCCAGATTTTTGCAGAATGTCCAGATTTATGGCTCATTAATTTCGTTGAAAGATATATGCCATTTTCCCCATTGTAATGCAATCCTGGAGTTAGTATATATAGTAAGGGGATGTGTGGGCGGTGTGGGGTCAGTTTCGGTATATATTGTCTTCTAAAAAGAGTTATTCATTGGAGCTGTAAGTATCCATGTGCATGGTTTAAAATGTATAAAATAGGATATATAATATATCTGGATCTACTTTACATTGCCAAAAGACCATAATGCCAAAGATGAATTTGCTGAGATGAAAATAACAAAACTTAAAATGTCAAAGTGCATCATTTTTCCCAGGGCAAATAAACATTTGCCAAATGTGGAGAATAATGCCCTTTACCACACTATAATGTGATCCCAGATTTGGTATATATAGATAGGGGCTGTAGGGGGCACCTAAGTGGGTTTCAGATAGTATGGTGTGTTGTAGTGTAGTTCTGGGCAAGTGTTTACTTGCCCTGGGAAAAACAATGTGGTTTGACATTTTAAATTTCATTATTCTTATCTCGGTGAATTCGTCTTTGGCTTTATGGACTTTCGGTAATGTAAAGTAGATCAAAGTATGTGTGCGTGTGTTTGTGTGTGTGTGTGCATGTGTGCGTGTGTGCGTGTGTGCGTGTGCGTGTGTGTGTTTGTGTGTGTGTGTGTGTATGCGTTTGTGTGCGCGTGTGTATATATATATGTGTATCTATATATATATATATATATATATATATATATATATATATATATATATATATATATGGGTACGTATCACTTCACCTAAAACTCGTTTGACCTAAACTCATTTCACTGAAACCAAATCACCTAAAGTTCATTTCACCTAAAACTCATTTCACCTAAAACTCATTTCACTGACAAGCAAGTCAAAGGTATATGTCCTTTTCCCCACTGGAGTGCGATCCTGGTTTTTGTATATATATATATTAAGGGGTGTAGGGGGAGCAGCCCCCCACATTGTGGTGTGGGGGGAGGTGTGGCCACCCCGTTTATTTTGGCTTTATGTTGTCTGGTTTTGTTTTACATTATTTGGTAGAAGACAACTAGGTGGGGGGCTATGCCCCCCACACCCCCCAATGTAGGGGGCTGCGCCCACTCCCTTAATATATATACTAACACCAGGATCGCACTACAGTGTGGAAAAGGACATATACCTTTCAATTGCGTTAGAGTACTACTTGTCAGTGAAATGAGTTTTAGGTGAAATGAACTTTAGCTGATTTGGTCTTGGTGAAATAAGTTTAGGTGAAATGAGTTTTAGGTGAAGTGATACGTACTCATATAAATATATATATATATATATATATATATATATATATATATATATATATATATATATATGTATATGTGTGCGTATATTTGTATGCGTTTGTGAGACTAGAGAATATGAAATGAATATATATTCACTAAGTGTCTGCACTAAAACTTGATTTTTTTTTTTAATATAGAAATGAATTTGCATACAGAGGTACCCATAGCACTTGAACAATTTATTTTAATTTGTCTTATTGAACAACAAGATTCTGATTATAAGTCGAGAGCCATTGTAACTTTGTATTTTGCTCATTACACATGTCAACTGTGTACATGCTTTCCATATCCTAGGACTTCATTTACAGGACATACCTGAATCATGTATCTAAATACAGGAATTCATTTAGACGTACTCTTGAATTTTTAATCTAAAAAAAAATGAACCAGCCAAAAGGAAGATAGCATTCCAATACTCTCTAATTTAACTTGATGAACTTTGTTTAGACTTTAGTGACAAAATAACAATCCCTTTTTTAGATTTAATATTCAGAATCATGGCTAAATTAATTGCTGTATTTAGATACATAATTCATATACTCTGCATGATGAAGTTTTCTTTAAACATGCAGAGCTGAAATTAATATGAATGGGACCATATAGGTTTGCATCACTTCCCTTTATAGCTGTTAACATTTCCCATTAAATTCAAAGGAATATTTCTACAAAACAAATTTTAGCTAAAACTATGAAAAACTTAGCTTCAAGTCATAGGATCATAAGATCATATGAAATATGGGGCAAACTAAGTCTTGCAACCATTTACACCTTATCAGTACCCATCATCTGATTGAATGTCCTCTGCAAAGGAGGGCCAAACCAATAAAGGCAGGGATGGATTTTTTTAATAAGTTTCTATTAAATTTTGCACAAAGAAGTTAGGTGCTGCACCAAAGTCCAGCTTACGATGTGAAGCCAAAATGAAACAAAGAACGTCGCTGGACACTGCTGCTCCTTATTAAAACGTTTATTCAGTACAAACAGAGTCAATAAAAGTGATAAGCGCTTTCGGGACTACTCCCTTCCTCAGACAAAATTACACATGCAAACAATACTCCATTTAAAAAACAACTCACCCAATAAAATTCAAGTAAAATTCAATAAAAGACCCGCTTATTCTGAAGTGTGGGCCTTATTGGTACTGCTTCATTCAAGCCAGGTGCTCTTGTAGCCATTAATTCAACAATCCACTTTGATTCTGATAATTCAGTTTTATGCTTCATATCACCCCCCCCCCCATTGGTGAGCCTAATATTAACAACAGCCCTAAACAAAAAACTGTGTGTGGGAAACTCTTCTATATGCCTACTGAGTGCATTATGTGGATCTTTATTCCTAATACTTGACATATGTTGAAAGATCCTAGTTTTAAACATTTGATTTGTCTTTCCCACATAAAAACAAGGGCAGTGTTTACATTCTGCCAGCTAAACCAAATCAGTGGTGTTACACATTGCCTTACCTTTTAAAATAAACTGCCTACCAGTTACAGGGTGAGTGAATACTGAATTCTTGTTGTTAATATGGCCACAAGCTTTACATCTCCTGCAGGGTACTGTCCCTGCCGAAATTAGGGAGACTGGTCGACTATTAATGGGTTTTTCTCCACATAGTATATCTTTAAGGTTTTTATTCCATCTATACCTAAAACAGGGTCCTTGTCCTACTACATTGTGCAAATTCACATCACTGGTCAAAATATTCCAGTTTTTTCGGACAATATGGCATATGTCCCCTATATTACTACTATATGTGAAAGACACCTGTGGTGCTTTAAATGTTGTAGTCCTATCCCTTGATTCACTTTCAACTATACCCGTACGTTTTAACCAAGGTCGATATTTATTACCCCTATGGCCCTTACTATCACTAATAACTTTATTAACCTTCTCGCTCTGATACCCCCTATCTTGCAGGCAACCTTTAAGTGTCACTAACTCTTTCTCAAAATCTTCATCATCTAAACAGATCCTGGAGATCCTACTGACCTGTCCTTGCACTATAGTGCAAGGACAGGTCAGTAGGATCTCCAGGATCTGTTTAGCCTGCAAGATAGGGGGTATCAGAGTGAGAAGGACCCTGTTTTAGGTATAGACGGAATAAAAACCTTAAAGATATACTATGTGGAGAAAAACCCATTAATAGTCGACCAGTCTCCCTAATTTCGGCAGGGACAGTACCCTGCAGGAGATGTAAAGCTTGTGGCCATATTAACAACAAGAATTCAGTATTCACTCACCCTGTAACTGGTAGGCAGTTTATTTTAAAAGGTAAGGCAACGTGTAACACCACTGATTTGGTTTACCTGGCAGAATGTAAACACTGCCCTTGTTTTTATGTGGGAAAGACAAATCAAATGTTTAAAACTAGGATCTTTCAACATATGTCAAGTATTAGGAATAAAGATCCACATAATGCACTCAGTAGGCATATAGAAGAGTTTCCCACACACAGTTTTTTGTTTAGGGCTGTTGTTAATATTAGGCTCACCAATAAGGGGGGGGGGGGTGATTTGAAGCATAAAACTGAATTATCAGAATCAAAGTGGATTGTTGAATTAATGGCTACAAGAGCACCTGGCTTGAATGAAGCAGTACCAATAAGGCCCACACTTCAGAATAGGCGGGTCTTTTATTGAATTTTACTTGAATTTTATTGGGTGAGTTGTTTTTTAAATGGAGTATTGTTTGCATGTGTAATTTTGTCTGAGGAAGGGAGTAGTCCCGAAAGCGCTTACCACTTTTATTGACTCTGTTTGTACTGAATAAACGTTTTAATAAGGAGCAGCAGTGTCCAGCAACGTTCTTTGTTTCATTTCTATTAAATTTTAAAATCAAAACTGTACAAGCTCAAATAAATATAGACTAAAAGGGACAAAACAATTTGCAAAAGACCACAGCAAAATTACTTTAAATAAACCAAGTCCTTAATATTTATCTAGCAAGACACTTAACTTTTGCCAATATCTAACAATTCTTTCTTTCTTAAAAACATCTTTAGCCAGATATATAAATTCAGTAAAAGGTAAAGCAGTTTAACATTTCCAGTTTTTTGTAACTGCTTTCCTTGCTATGGCTAAGATGGACCAGAGTAGAGGCACTTGTGACTTAGGGATAGAATCTGGAATTGGAGTGTTGACTGAAATCAGTGAATTAGTTATTATACATTTATCTGTCCACAGTACTTAAGAAAAGTCCCTAAATACAGTCCAAAATGATGCAATAATTTTGCATTTCAGTGTCATATAGATCCAATCTGCAAAAGAATCATCATTATATCTCCAACAATTATTTTTTTTTTCAGTTTTGTAATTTACTTCAATTTCTTTAGGTGTTAAAAAACTCTATGAATAAATTTCCAAGTGTAAATTCTTCAGTAAAGGGAAGATGTAGGGCCGGATTTCCGAAAGGTTGCACAGAGTTGTAGAGTAGTGTAAGACGTCAAACAGGCAATATGTTGGCCGTGCGATTCAGGAATAGCCGGCAGGGGCGTGCACGAGAGCTGCTAAAGCAACTCTTGCACGGACAGTGTCATGGTATGCAAATTGCCTCATTTGCTGGTGAAAGCTATGCAAATGAGGTAAATTTGCGATCCAGGAAACACTAACCTGTCTGTAGAAGATTAGTGTTATCTGCAGAAATGTACTCCGTTGGTAACGGAGTACCATTTTGCAAATAGCTAAACGGAGCTATGACAGCTCCAAATAAAGGATACATACAGTTGAGGAAGCATGCCAATGGCCAAATATAAGGCCATTGGCATTTATAAATGTTTAAAAATATAAAAATCTAACTTTTTTCCCCCTGATCTCCGATGTTTAAGCACAGCACTGCACAAATGTGTGGTGCTTATAAAAACAAGAAAATAATTTAAAAAAAAGCCAAAAATAGGCATTTTCACTAAAAAGCTTATTCTGCCATGCAGGCGAATGGCAGGCTGAAGACAACATGGCCACTGAGTAGTGGTTGCTAAGGGGGGGAAGCTCAGTGTCAGAGATGTAACCATGCATTAGTAGGCAATCCTATGCAAATGAGGATAAGGATAGTGAATCCCAATTTCCCCCAGCATGTGAGCCATGTCCCAAGAGTTTAAGAGTAGAAGTAGATGAGTAGTAGAGTAGAATATAGGTGACATCATGAGGGGGTGTGTCAGACAGGCTGTAAGCTAATTGGAGCACAATGGCTTATGTTTGCTTTGAGTTGCTCAGGATTGCAAGAGGCATGCCTACAGTTGTCCTGTTTGAAAACCTCAAACCAAAGGTACACAATGTTGAAAGATAAGAAACTCCTTGCAAACATGCACACAGCATGTGCACGCATGTGTGCGCCTTTGCGCTTGTTTGCGCGGTGATTCCCCCGGGCAAAAACAGAAAGGCAAAAGGAAGGAAAAGAAGTAGTAGGAAGTTAACCAAGGAGAACTAGCAGAGCTGCCAGGTGAAACATATCAGAATCAGCCATTTACACAGACAGCAGACTAGCCTAGCCCAGCCCAGCACTTTAAACTCTGCGAACAGCATTCCCCCCCTGTTTTTTCCCCAAGAACTCTGCAACACTGCAGTATACAAAGAGGGAAAGCTTAAAAAGTTTAAGTCAGACAAAATGTTAGGGGCTGCTCTTGCTATCATAAACCAACATGTGCAAGGTGCTGAGGGTGGTGATGTTGTGAATGCTGCTGAGCAACCCACAGTGAGGAGACGGAGAAGAGTGTACAGACCCAGGGTAACCTACCAGGGGCTACATGAGCTGGAGATAGTGGAACGCTATAGGGTGGACTGAGACCTCCTCCGGCAAATTGTTGAGCTGTGCCGGCCACGCCTCACACACAGAACCAACAGAAGGGAACCCATCCCAGTGGATACCAAGGTATGGGTTGGCATAAGGATACTAGCTACAGGTACCTCCCAAAGCCCAACTGGTGATATGATGGGGATTTCACAGGCATCAGCATCCAGGGTACTCCACCAGTTCCTGGATGCCATGTCAGCACATGTCGGTGACCATGTATATTTCCCAAATTCCTGTGAGGCATTAGCCAGCAAAATGCTTCTTTTCCACCAAATAGCAGAATACCCTGAGGTAGTGGGTGCAATAGACTGCATGCACATATGCATTAAAGCACCACCCGGTGAGCGGGGTAGGGTCTACATCAACTGCAAGGGCTTCCCCTCCATCAACTGCCAGGTCATGTGCAATACCCAGGGCATAATAATAAATGTGTGTGCTGGCTGCCCTGGAAGCTATCACGATTCCCACATCTCACATCTGACGCAGCTGTATCAGAGATTTGCCAATGGGAACATCCCTGATGGTCACCTAGTGGGGGATGCTGGATAAGCACTGGAGCCGTGGCTAATGGCACCCATCAAAAATGCACACACAACTGAACAAGAACTCTATAATGAGGTACACGCACAAACAAGAAACATAATTGAGTGTGTGTTTGGGATGCTCAAGTCATGGTTCCATTGCCTGGACACATCTGGTGGAGCCTTGCAGTACTCACCAACTACATGTACCCAAATTGTTATGGTATGTGCCATGCTATACAATATGATCCTGTGGAAACAGCTGCAGAAGGAACAGCATGGGGCAGGGCCAAACAGCCCTCCACCATTGCCAAGGCCTGTACAGGCACAGCATGACTCAGAGGAGGAATAACCTGAGCCTGCCCCAGTAGGCAGAAGAAGTGTGCCCAGTATGCCCTGGCCTTGGCAAAGAGGCAATGCATAGCACATACACTGACTCAGTAGGAACCCTGGAAATGACACCTCTCTTTGACTCACACATACAGTAAAAAGGATGCCTAACTTGACACTACCTGTTTTCAAACATGTATAGGGAGTGTACTATGTGCATCCAACATAGGCAGCCCTACAGCACCACCTGAGGCATGAGTGCCCTATTTTCAGCAATATAAAGCACTGCTAAGCACATTTTGCCAGTATTGAGCATATTTAAATACAATTGCGTGTAGCTGCCCACCGCGCTAACCAGCGCAATGTCAGGCAATGTCGGGCAATGTTGGGCAAAATCGGGCAAAGTCGGGTAAAGTCGAGCAAAGTCAGGTAAACACGCTCACACCTGCTTTACTGTTCCTTAACCAGTCAGGTCTGCCCAGCAGGAAAATAAAAAGCAATGACAGGGCTCAAACTCAGGATACTGTGCACTATAGTCACAGTACTGAACCACTAAGCCATGACAGCATTTCACTGGCACAGACACAACTTAAGTCACTCACACATACCAGTTGGGGGTAGTCACATACCTAACAGTCACAGCCAGCGGGACAATTGTAGACAAATGCAAACACAAACAAATGCTGTGTCATGCCCTCTGAAGAGGCATATGAGTAACCTCCCCCCAGGCCTATGCAGACTGATAACAGCAGGCCAGGCAGTGTGATGTGGGTTGGGTAGGCTATGAAGTCACAAACTAATATGCATGTAATTAGAAGCTATGGTCTGTAGTACAGTAGTATGCCTCAAGCCAGTACGATAGGCAACAGTACAGACTGAAATGGAGTACCTGACATAGCAGTGCAGGCCTAGAAAATGTGTATAAGTGTCAGGTGTACCCCTCATCCTATATACACCCACAGTAACAATCAGGTGTGCCCCCCGGGTAGAAATGTACAAATAATAGCTGTCCCCCCTGTATGTAGAAATGTTGATAAGTCTATGCAAATTGACTCATGGAAGCCCTGCAGGCACAGTGTGCTTCCTGTTGATGTACAACACAAAGGTGAGCCCTGAAGTAAAAACCAACTTGATTTTTCACACACATATAGTATATATACCCATAGTGAGAATGCTCACACACTTAAATGTAGCATATTTCAGTCAGCAACATACTGAAAGGACATACTGGGCATGCTCACACACTTAGGCCATGTCTGAGTACAGCAGTGGGCCACACATATCTGGCAGTTGCAGTTCTTACTCCAGACACTTGTCACTATTCACCAATCCTGCCTTGCACACACAGTGATATGAAAAGAGACCTATATAATATATTGGACCCCTGTCATAATCAAACTATGTACTACAAGTACTTAAGTTGTTCAAAGAAAGTGAAAATCCAAAGAAGATCAATAAATCTCTGATCAGTATCATCAAGAAACAATGAGCACTCCTAACTTTATCCCAGCCATATTCTGGCAAAAATATTGCCAAAGAGTCCATAGAGAACCATGAAGTTTTCTTTAGCTATGTCATAAATATCAATGTAAACTCATATATGTTCTGAGTCAGTGCAAAGTGTAAATGAATGCATGTACATGACTGACATTGCCAACATCTTGTCAGACAGGTTCATACATATTTACCCCCCTCTCACTGACAAAAGGCCCCATTACCATACCTGGAGATTGTGAAAAGCCAGAAATCACATATACAATGGTTAAACAGCTCTATCCAAATCTAAAACATGGTGTCTATGGGATGACATGGTGTCCCTGGCTGTGTCATATGTGAACTCCAAAACAAACAGACCATGCACCTGAACAGTCTGTTGAGACTCACCATTTGTACAGGATATGAACCTGTTGAATGGGTTACAGCAACATCTGGCACACTCCACAAGTGTTGGTGCACAACAGACCATGGGAACTATTGTCTTATAAGCCTAATAAGCCTGACCTGCAAGGCCATGGAGTCCATCATTGTGGAACTCATTAACAGAGCTATTGGGAGCCTACAAACACCCAACCCTACCCATTTTGGTTTGGTCAGGGGCAGAGCATGGTCCCTAAACCTGCTAGACAGTTTTCAAGGCAGTTACCTAGGACTTACATCAATGAAATGAGCTACACATGGCCAACATAGACCTTGAAAATCCCTTTTCCAACATCCCACACACATGTCATATCCATAAAATCAACAACCTGTGCATAAACACGTATGTCATCTGATGGATTGCCAACTGGGGCACAGATAGATCCCACAAGGTAAGAATTTTGGCCTCCCTGTTGGACTGTAAGCTGGTAACAACTGCTGTCCCCCATGGCTCAGTCCTGGGACCCCTCCTGTCTGGTGTATACTTTTCAGAAATACAGTGAAACACATGAGGGCTATGGTTAGCAAAGTTTGTGGATGACTGCAAAAAGGTTGTCATAATCGATGTTTGGGACAACAGAGACATCCTTAAAAAGGGTCTCAGTCATACAGATGTGGTGTCAAAATTATGGCCTCGAGCTACAGTCATACAAATACCACATAGGTGCCAACACCCTAAATATGGAGGTAATAATAAGGGATCTATGGACACATGTGGATAGTCATCTCTACTTCTAGAAACGCATCCACAAAGTGGTTAGAAAATCATGCTATGTGTTCCCACAAATTGCCAAGGTCTTTGCATGTAGGTCAAAGGAGGTTCCCTCTACTCATCAGTCATCAGACCTATCAGAGAGTATCACGGCACACTTGTGATGAATCTGACTAGGCACCTTCAGCAGCTGGAAAGACCACTGAAGTACCTCAACAAGAGGATTACTGGCCTCAAACAGTTGCCCCATGCAACAAGACTGAAGTTAACTCAATCTGTACTCTGTTGCATACTGTCTACTCAGGCGATCTCTGCCCAACAGACAGGTCCATGTCCAATGCAGAACTGATGTACATGCTTGATCTGAAGTAAACTCAAGCTCACTGTGCCACATGCTCTAGGTGTATCATCATCACAACAATAAATAGAACATGTTGGAGGGAAACATTACTAACTCACAGACTTCCCTTGCTTTGGAACAGGTTCCCAACCTACATTAAGCTGAGTCCCTCACTGACACTCTTCCAGAGGAGCCTTGATGAGTGTATGTGAAACTGAACTGTCACACCATGGATCACTTCATCAGCTCTACTACACAGAGGCCTGGGGAACTAACCCCATGTGTGGTGATAGCTGCAAACTCTGGCCATAGTAATATATGCCTTCAGGCAAATAGCCTATTACCTACCTATGTACCTATATATATGTAGGGGGAACACAGTATAATAAGCCAAAGATGGATGGGCAGAGATGTGTGTAATAGGGTGACCATGACAGGGAGCCATCCAGGACTGTCCCACCCAGCACACATCCCAATGGCACAAAAGACATGAGGTGCACATCTCATCCACTGTACATAATAGCCACCAGTATCTGTAAGCATTACAGTGTATGTGGTGCATGTGCCTGCTGTACAACATGACTGTACAATGAAGTAAACATCTACTATCTATAGACGTGTACCTGTTACATAGGTTCATAGGTATGTAGTAGACTATCTTCATGAAGGCATATATTAGCCTAGGCAAGTTGTGCAGCTTTCACCACCCCATTGGGTAGTCTCCTGAGCCCTAGTTCTAATAGTCAGTACCCTAGGTCCCTTTCTAGTGGGGCTGCTGATGTGATGTCTGGCATGAATTGTTTGTTTCCCATCCACTCATCAAGGTTCCTATTGAAGAGTGTCAGCGAGGGGCTCTGTCTGATGTACATTGGGACTCTGTTCCACAGTAAGGCAAGTGCCTGGGATGGTACTCTATCCCACCAGCATGTTGTATTCATTGTTGTGGTGAGGTTTATATCCCTGGAGTGTGTAGTGTGACTCAATTTTGTTATCCGTAGATGGAGCATGTTCAACACTTATGTGTTGGACATGGCTCTGTATGTTAGGCAGAGTGTGCCTCTGAGTAGGCAGTATGCAACGGAGAACAGATTTAGTTTTACCAGTTGTGTTGAATAACACAACTGTTTGAGGCCAGTAATCCTCTTGGTGAGGTACCTCTGTGGTCTCTCCAGCTGCTGGATATGCTTAGTCAAGTACATCCAAAATGGTGCATTGTACTCAATGATGGGTCTGATGACTTAAGAGTAGAGGGCCACCACTACCTCTTTTGATCCTGATGCAAACCCTTTGTTGATTACGTGGGCCACATAGGATTTCCTAATCACTTTGGCAACATGGTTGTCAAAGGAAAGATGACTATCTACTTGTGTCTCCAGATCCCTTATTACCTTGTCAGTTTTTAGGGGGTAACACCTATTTGGTAGTTTGTGGGTACTTTGTTTTCCCCAAAGGGGATTACTATGCATTCTTTCACATTGAGCTTGAGGCCATGATTCTGACACCACACATCTGTCTTCATAGAGTCCCTTCTGGAGAATATTTGTGTCATCCGGGGAATCTATTATGGCAAACACTTTACAGTTCCCAGCAAAATTAGTCAACCACAACCCTCATGTGTTGGCATGTACTTTTGAGAAGTCTATACCAAACAGGAGGGACCCCAGGACTGAACCCTGGGGGACACCAGTTGTTACCGGTGTAGAGTCTGACATGTAGCCAGCAACTCTTAATTTGTGGGATCTATCTGTGAGCCAGTTTGCAATCCATCTTGTGATGTATGCATTCATGCCCAGGTTAGTGAATTCATCTATGATACATGACTGGGGAATGTTGTTAAAGGCCTTAGCGAGGTATAGGTAGGCTGTTCGGTGCTCCTTTCAATCATCTGTAGCCTGGGTAACTGTCTCAAAGAAATCCACCCAGTTCAGGAGGCGTGGTCTGCATTTGACGAAGCCAAACTGGGTGTGCTCAACTGTGTGAAGGTTCCCAATGTCTTTATTGTTGACTTCCATTATGATTGGCTCCATTGCCTTGCAGATCAGACTCATCAGGCTCATAGAGCATGAATGCCAAGGGTCTTTTGTGGCCCCACCCCTGTGGAATGGGAAGAACGTTACTGTGCAACACTCTATGGGTACATATCCTGTAGAGAGGATGTAGAGAGAGGTGTAGGTATCCTTGATGAATATGGATACATCCACACCCTATGTGCTGTGATCCAGGTTCTGATGCTGGAAGGTATGGAATGGGTAGTATCCTGGTAGTGTTGGTGTGCTCTCTGGAGCCTTGAACTAGGTTTCTGTTACTGCACAGATATCAATATTCTCCATACTGAGAAGTGCCTTGAGTGTGTGCATTTGGAGGCTGAGACTTCTCGCAATAAGTAGCATTTAGCTCACTTTGTGATTATTTGTGTTGGTTACGGGGTTTGGTTTGTCCTGAGTGACCGGTGTTCCACACCTAAAGTTAATGCCTCATTGGTCCGATCTGACCATAAGCTAATTACCCTACATATCCACATTCTGCTCCCATCTCCCATTAAGGAAACCATGTTAAAAAATTTCTAACTTCATGCTTCTTAAGACAGAACTAGTGAACTTCATGACACACATTCAGATGGACAATACAGTTACGACTACTGAATCCTACACAATTGTACTTTATAAGCACTTACATGAGTTCATGGATCGTGGTATCCCAAACAGAACCAAGATGCTATCCTCCTAGAAAAGGAAGCCAATCTGGTGGTCCCCTGCCATAAAGAAACTCTACAACAGAAGGAAGAAACTGTTGCAAAAGAGGGTAAAATCCCATGAGTGGAGGAACTCCCTGGTCAGCCTCAGTAAGAAGCTGTGATCCCTGATAAAATCCTCCAAAGCTAGTTACGAAAACAAAATTGCCACTGACTCTAAAGTCAACCACAAAGCATTCTATAGCTATGTCAAGTATCTCAATGGCAACACTCAGATCTGCTCTGAGTTACAGCACAATGGCACTAAATATACAGACCCAACTGATATTGCCATCATCCTGGCAGATAGGTTCAGTGCTAACTTTACCCCCCTCTCAACCATGAAAGAGCCCATCTCTATACCGGAAGAAAGCAAAATTCCTGTCATCACGGCTGCACAGGTAAAAAACACACTCTCCAAAGCCAGGAACACAGCATCCTTGGGACCAGACAACATCCCAGGCTGCATTCTACATGAACTACAGAACAAACTGGCACCACACCTAAGTACCATGTTCAATCATAGCCTCACCTCAGGCTTTGTGCCTGCTGAATGGCGCACAGCAACAGTTATCTCACTACACAAGGGGGAGCCACCACGGACCCCAGGAACTAGTGCCCCATTAGCCTGATGAGTCTAGTCTGCAAGGCCATGGAACATATCATCATGGAACTTATAAACAAAGACATTGCTAATCTCCAAACTCTGGACCCCAACCAGTTTGGGTTTGTAAAAGGCAGATCATGTCTCCTAAACCTGATAGACTTCTTTGAAACACTCACCAAAGCTATAGACGAGGGTAAGGTGGTTCACACAGCCTATCTAGATCTTGCCAAGGCTTTCGACACCATCCCCCACTCTGGAATTATAGATAAACTCACTAAACTAGGTATAAATCCCTATGTAACAAGATGGGTTGCCAACTGACTCACTGACAGAACCCACACTGTGAAAGTAGCAGACTCCAAATCTGACTTCAGACCAGTGACAAGTGGAGTACCACAGGGTTCAGTCCAGCATCCTGTCCTGTTTGGTATCTACTTCCCTGAAGTACAGGCTAACACAGAAGGTCTTTGGCTAATGAAGTTTGCAGATGACTGCAAACTAGGAGCCATAATCGAAACTACTAATGATGTGGACATCCTATAAAAGGGCCTCACTGGGACAGATGCCTGGTGTCAAAGCCATGGCCTCAAGCTCAATGCCAAAAAGTGCATTGTCATCCCCTTTGGTAAAAACTCTGTACACATGAACTACAACATAGGCGGTAGTATATTTAACACCGAAAGTGTGATAAGAGACCTTGGGACACAGGTGGACAATAGTCTCTCCTTTGATAATCACATCGCCACAGTAGTCAGGAAATCCTTCTACGTGGTACACCTCATCACAAAAGGTTTCTCATGCAGAAAAAAAGAGGTCATTGTTCCCCTCTACTCATCACTCATTAGATCCATTATAGAGTACAATGCCCATTTTGATATGTACCTCACAAGACATCTACAACAACTGGAAAGGCTGCAGAAATACCTCACAAAGAGGATTACCGGCTTCAAACACATGCCCTACACAGACCTTCTCAAAACACTCCAGCTTTACTCTGTCGCATATCGCCTACTCAGAGGTGATCTCTGCCTAACATACAAAGCTATGTAAATCCCAGAGCTGTTGGACATGCTCCACTTAAAGAAATCCGAATCCCTCCAAGCTACATGCTCTAGGGACCTAAACTTTGTCACCACAATAAACAGAACATGCCGGAGGGATAGATTCCTGTCCCAGAGACTTCCCATACTCAGGAATAAACTACCTATCTATATGAAACAGAGCTCCTTATTAGCACTCTTCAAGAAAAATCTTGATGATTGGATGAGAAATAGGAAATTCACCCAGGGATCACTTCCGTGTCTCTGCTCAACAGTGGCACAGGAAAATAAATTTCTTGGGTGGCAAAAGCCAGGGTACCTTTTTGGCTGGGCTTGTATAGGCCCCAGGGCCGATAGCCTAGTACCTACCTATGAAGCTATGAACCTTTGAGCCTTGCCTAAAAAAGGTAATATGGGGACAGCAAGAGCCTTGGCCAGTATTCAGAAGCATAGAAGCAACAGGTGCAAACCATCTGTAGCGAAGCAATGAAGCTTGTCTATCATGTCATTACAGGCAGACAGAGACTGGATCCCCTTTGAATGGCACCAAAAGCTCAGCCAATTGTTGAAGTTTATCATCTTTCTGTTATATTGCAGTATTATTTAGGTGAAGGTAAGATGCTACTCAGGGTCAGGGTCATACCAGCCTGGGCTACATGATTATAGAGCTACTACATATCTCTTGTCATGTTGTCCTGGGAGGTATGTCTCAGGTCATTCACACTGACATGTACAAAGAACACGTCATATATGTACCTGTTCTGGAGTGATATAAGTGCCTGTATTATGTGGCTGATCATAGCACCTGACAGACAACTGACAATAACCTTTCCCTTGTCCAGCTGAGTGAGTGGAACATTGGTGTGCCTGACTATAAAGTCACCTATTACTAGTGTGTTGGGTATGTTGTTTTGCCTTAGGGCCTGTTGTGAGGCACACTGCTTTGGTGTATTATGTGTTTTCTGGCATGTGCTTGGAGGTGCATGTTGCTTGCTTGTCTGCTTAGGAGGACACTCTCTCTTTTTCAGATTAATATTTGTATTCTCCGAGTATGGTAATGTGTATTTATGGTGTGTGTTTTGCTGGTGCTTATATTGTAGGTCTATGTGAGACTATTGGTGTTGTCCTTGTGTGACCCTACTCATCTTGACTGTATTGTCCAGTATTGGGTTGACAGACTTTAGCCACTGGTTTGACCCTGTGTGTGCCAGCATGCGGTGCATCAACCCATATATGATATGGTCATTGACTAAGCAAATGTGAAATAAACCTTTGGGCAAACTGTCAGCAAGTAATGTCTGTATTGCACCCTGTAACTCCATATTGCTTGCTAAAGTGTACAGATGTACTTAGTTTGGATTAAGAACCCCGCACTTGTCAAATGTGTATGTGTGTGTCTGTCTCTCCCTGGGGAGAGAGCAATCTTTTTGGAGACTACTCACACCACTTAAAAGTGGTGTACTCATCTTTGTCAAGTCTGATGATGTCACCATCCTACAAATATACATGTGGAAAGGTGAAACCCTGGTAATATGTATAGCAAGTTGTGTAAATGCGTACTGCTGTAGTATCATAATATAATTAGGTAGGTGTTTAAATCCTGCATTTGCCAAGTGTGTGTGTCTCCCTGGGGAGGAGCAACCCTTTTGGAGAATACTCACACCCCTTAAAAGTGGTATACTCATCTTTGTCAAGTCTGATGATGTCACCATCCCCCAAATATACCTGTGGAAAAGAAAAGTCCCAGTAATGTGTATAGCGCGTCATGTAAATACTTACTGCTGTAATATCATAACCTAGTTAGGTAGGGGTTTGAATCCTCCACTTGCCAACTGTGTGTGTGTGTCTTTCTGGGGAAGAGCAACTTTTTTGGAAAATACTCACACCCCTTAAAAGTGGTATACTCTTCTTTGACAAGTCTGATGATTTCATCATCCTACAAATATACCTGTGGAAAGGTAAAATCCCAGTAATGTGCATAGCATGTTGTATAAATGCATACTACTGTAGTATCATAATGTACTTAAGAAGGAGTTTGAATGTCGCACTTGCTGACTGTGTGTGTTTCAGGTGTGTGAGAGTGTGTGACACCGTTGGTCAATGTGGAGTGGGTTTTGATTTTTCTAGTGTATGACATGTCACAATGACAACTGTATGTGCATTACACGTGCAAGGTAGCTGTAGGGCAAAGCCATATACATACATGTGACCTCAATTATTTCATAGGTGGGTACTCTGCTTTTTCCATGAATGCATCTGTTATCTTTGCCAGAGTGTGCTGGCCCTTTCCAGACCTTAGGTCGCTTCTGTATGCTAGTGACAAGCTTATCCACTGCAGTGATCCCTGCGCTACATCTTCTGTTTCACATCCACTCATCACGATTTCTATTGAAGAGTGTGAGTAAGAGTTTATGCTTGAGTTATATTTGAATCCTGTTCCAAAGCAAGCAAAGTCTGGCAAAGATGACTAATCATTATAGGTGTGCAACAACCTCTGTGGATCTGCATGCAAACCCTTTATTGCTTATGTGCTCCACAGAGGGATTTCCAAAACCCTTTGGTAATGTGATTATCAAAGGAGAGATGACTAGACACATGGCTCTATGTATACATTAGTACCTGTTCCACATTTTGGGGGTTACTACCTATGTTGTACTCTGGGGATACTTTGTTTTATAAAAGTGGATAACTATGCTTTCTTTGGCTTATAGCTTTACAGCATGAGTTCGACACCAGGTATCTATGATACCCTTTTGGAGGATGTGTGTGTCATCTGGAGAATAAAGTATAGCCCACAGCATGCATTTTCATCAAACGTGGGCAGACATATCCCTACTGTGTTTGCTTGTACCTAAGAAAGCTACATGCCAAGCAGTAGTGGTCCCAGGACTGAGTGCAGGTGAATACCACTTGTTACTGGCATAGAGTTGTACATGGAGGCTGCAAATGTTACTGTGTGTCCTACATCTGTGCGTCAGTTGTCAATTCATCATCTAACAATCGTTTATGGTCAGTCTTTTGAGGTTATGTATAATACCAGAATGTGGGATGGGTATGAATTGCTGGTGAGTATAGCTTGTCTGTGTGGACCTCCCCTCCCTCACCTATAGCCTTGTTAACTGACTTGAAGTCTACTAGGTGTAGGAGCCATGATCTGGCCTTTAGAGAACCTAAGTGGGTATGGTGCAGTGTTTGCAGGTTCATAATGTCTCTGTTAATGAGTTCCATAATGCTGTGCTCCATAGCCTTCCCGATTACATTTGTCTGGCTTATAGGGTGAGAGTTTCCAGGATCTATTGTAGTTCTACCCTTAATCAACTTATATTAACATTTGCACTGGGTGTGACGAGGGTGGACAGGTTTAGGAATAAGTATATTAGAGGGTCAGCCCAGGTTTGAAGGTTAGTAGACCAAGCCACATTGGCAGGATTAATTGGTTTGTACATGCGCTGAGGAGGGATGCAGAGTATATTGTGAAATAGATGCTAAGGATGAAGCCGCCAGGTAACAGGAAAAGAGGAATGCCTAAGATGATGTTTATGGCTGTGGTGAGAGAGGACATACAGGTGGATGGTGTGACAGTGCAAGATGCAGAGGGCAGGAAGAAATGGAAACAGATGATCTACTGTGGTGACCCCTAATGGGAGCATCTGAAAGGAGAAGAAGAAGATGTTGTAGCTCAACCCTTGTGGACTGTGAACACCATTACCATGCGTCATTCCACAAGTATGTAACTTGTATAGAGGCTGCATATGGACAGAGTGTTTAGGTGAGTGGTGACTTCATATGTCAGCTTGTGTATGGCACAGTCAGGGACACTGTCCAGTACCATTGCCACTGTGGTTTGGACCTTGGTAAAGAGATGTTTTAACTAGAGAGTCTGTGAATCATCAGGTTTTACATTCTTCAGGTCTGGAAATGTGGCCCTTGTGTAACGACAGGGTGGTGAAATCCGCATTCAAACTGTCTGACAATAAATTGGTAATGTCAGTCATATAAGTGTACTTTGTGACCATTTACATTAACTGTGACCTGATCTGAGATTTCCCCTGTAGATTATACACAACACTAAAGAAAGCTTTAGTGTTGTCTTTGGAATCCTTGCCATTTTGTATTTTGAAGCTTGCCTTGTATGTTTATTGAGGGATTATATTTTCCCAATGATACTGAACAGAGAGGTTATCCCTTCTTGGTATGTAACTCTTTTTTGGTACAACTTCACACCTTCAATTATATATTTAGTTTACGGCAGGGGTACATGAGACTAATGCACTTTTACTGTACAAGTGAGAATTTCTTGAGTTTGTGATAACACGGTCCATGCAACCCTCTAGGTGAACAGTGTGCATTAATACAGGATTATGCAGCTGGGACACTGTTAATTTTAGTAATGCAAACCAATGACAGATAGCAACAACAGCATCACCCACAGCACAGTATCAACCCGTGTCATACACACACATGCGTACTCAAGTTCCAAAATGTGTGTACTACAATGCATACTGGCCACCAATAGAAACTATGGAGTGTTAACACTGGCCAATACAGGGCAAGTCACCCTGCCCATGTGTCCAATATGCATGTACATGCAGACAGTGCACCTATACCATGTTCACAAATGGACACCTGCAAACCTGTGTTGCACACACCCCACACATACTGTCCACTGTATAACGCATGCTGACACAACTACACACATCAACCAAGTGGCACATGGGCAAACAAAACACAATTGGAATAAACACTGGTGAAAACAATACAACCTTGCTAATTACAGCTTTAATGCATCATGCTTGCTCAGCTACATCTTCAAGGATATCATTACACTTTACTGCTGACAATATGCTACACATCCAACCATTGCTATACTTTATTAAAGTCACTGTGTGCATCATCACCATGTTAGCCTGTTCCTGCATCAATGTTACAGATGACAGGAGGTGGTACAGGTTTCATCATATGCACAGGGTGTGTTGTTGGTTTGCCAGATGCCTACATTGAGCCATACAATCAACATGTGTGTGTGAGTGTGTGTGTGTGAGGGCCATGAGTACTGTTATGGGCCAATGTTGATGTCATGTGTGCGGGTATGTGTTTGCCCTAGGTTTCTGGTTTATGTGTGTGTGTCTGCATGCACACAGTTCCACCATGTGGCTGCCATATATGGGGATTTGTGAGACAGCTACAGACTGTACCTGGCAGGCTTTACAGATCACCGTCTCTGGCCATGGATATGGAACCTGTGCCTGGCAGGGGTGCTACAGACAGTATCAGGTACTAATGCAGATTGGGTACTATCCAAAGAGGTTGACATATGTCCACTGGATCCAGATCCCTGCTGGGACTGGCCAGTGCCATGTGCACGTGGTCTGCTAGGACAGTCTATGGACAACCCACCCCCCAACATTGCTGGGGCTGGTACTGGCACTACGGGAGCAGCTGTGGCTTGCTGGACATCCACGGTGACCTCCAGCTGCTGATATTGCTGGCATATGTCTACATCGACGTCTCAACTGTCCCACACTGTCCTGACACATGGACATGAAATAGTGGAGGACATCCAATGTCTCACCCCAACGTCTATCAATGACCTCAGTGTAGTTACGTATGGCACCTGCTAGGTCACAAATACTGTCATTTACAGAGGTGTAATGAGCCCTCTGTGCCCTTAACCCCTGTCTGGTGTACTGCTCCATTCATGTCTGTGCCTCCATGACAGCCTGGAACATGCTTGTTATAGAAAGAGGTGTGGCATGTCTGCCAGGGGCATGATGACCAGCAGTGCTCTGATGAGAACCCTGGGCATCTGCCTATGTGGTACCATTCCAGACATCTGGCTATGGCTGCTGTGTCCTGATACATGTGCCATAGATACCACACTGTCCTGGCCAGTGCCAACCATACACTGTCCCTCAGTTAAGGGCTATGGTGATGATGGATGTACAGGCAGTATGACTGTGTGCATAGATGGGGTGGAGACCTGTGTACTGTCAATTGGTGGCCCAACAACAGACCCTGACAAACCTGCCTGTGCCTCAACACACCTATCCTCATCATCACTGTCTGTCTCAGTGACATCAGGTTCCCTCCTGTACTAAACCAGCCCCACCTCAGCACATTTGAGAGGAAAACAGGAAACACACTTTAAGACCTGAACATGACTTCAGACCACATGCACACATGCACGCATGCAAACACACAAAACTACCCTCCTCCCTAAAGCAGACACACACAACACTAGCAATCACAGAAGATACACAATAGCAGGTGATGGTGGGGTACAGTATCACAAACAAAACAGTCATATCACACATGTCAGCATGCAGGACATGTATTGCTCAACAGCGTGCGGTGCAAGTGTAGTCAGTCCTTGTTACTAACAGTATACATGGCTTTGATGCATGTGTTTTGTTATTAGGTGATGGCCCTCCCCCTAGAACACAATGCATACATGGACACAACATTGCTGTGCAGGTATTCATAACCTGTAATGTACTATGCAACATAACTCACAGGTGAACATACCATTGCTGGATGTGTATCTGTGTGTCAGATAGGTATCCAATGCTGATTACAGCCTCTGTGTCTTTAGCAAATAATTGTGTACACATTTTTAGCACACGCATGATGAGTATTCACACAACTTCATTAGTGGTGCATGGATAATTGATGGAATACCATTCAGCCACATACCCAATGTACGGTACTTATAGTGAGTGTAGATCATATTGTGGACATGCCAGTCTCATCCATGACATGGCATGCTAAAACACAACTGCATATTTAAATACTGCACACACCCAATATGTGTCATATGACCTAGCCACTCAATAGCATGACAAGACATATATGTGTCAGTTGTGCAAATGGTGATTGGTATGCATACTGTTTAGAGGTGCATATGTGTGCACACATGCAACATTATGGTGTGTAGCAATGACAGCTATGTGTAGTTCTGTGGTTACAATAACTGGATGGGGTATAGTACCATAGGCCATCATCATGAAGCATCAGGTGGTCACTCAAGTCTACAAATGTTTCACAAACCAGCACTAATCATGCTGTGCTGAAACTGTACTACCTTAGCTAAATTCCCCATTTCACAACCAGTTGTTACGTGAGTTTGTAAGGAGGCCAATAAGGAGCATTCCCTGACATGAATGTGTAGTGTGTTGCAGAGTGTTTAAATGCCCAAGGATAGGCCTCTACCCCTCAGGTATATTATGTGTAATGTGTGGATGAGATTTTGGATACTGGAGTGTGTCTTTACAGAGGGTTTGGGAATCCTTTATGCGTAGCATGTTAAAATGCTCTGTGTATGACATAGATGTGTATGTTATGTGCATGTTGAGTATCAACTGAGCCTATCCAATGGTCACTACAGTCTAGCCACATTTATTTGAGATGGTCTGGGTATTGCATGTGTTTAAGGCAGCTAATCACATTAGTGAGATATGCGTGCTCTTACACCTACCATGCACAGCATGCATTATGGGTAGGTGCGTGACATGTGTACATAGCCTACACCTTAACTATGACATGCACTTTTTATTTACAATAATAAATGTAGAACACACTCACCAGCATCTGTCCGCTGCCTTGATGTCACCCTAGAGGGACCTACATAGAGATGAGACAGATTGTCAGTGACCACAACTGTGGCATTGCTACTGTGTGTTTGCAATCTTACAGTACAACAACAGTTTACATTCACAGGGCTACAGATAATGTTCCAAATTATCAGTATTGCACAACAACAGGCTCCACATCTTTGAACGACATACTCCACATCTCACATATGCATGATCTACCAATGCAGATAACAGTAGTCTAAAGATATGCGATGTTACCTGCATGCTCCATGTGTGCTTGCTGGGTAGCTCCAACCTCCATCATGGTGTATGTCTGCTGCTGTTGTTGTTGGGCAGGTGCCACCAGGCTCATGAGCAGCTCCTCCACTCTGGTGGTGGGGGGGTGGATATTAACACCACCTCCTGTTGCAAGCTGTTGTCTATGCACACCAGTGACATGCTGACGGACATGTCTGAGAAGATCACTGCAGTGGTGGCGTACCTGCTCAATTGTCCGGTTATGCAGGCCTACCTCATAGACCCTGCGGACAACACCTTGCCACATTGCAGTACGCTCCTGCTGGTCCTGGCTGGTCCGTGAGAACATGAGATAGTAGTGCTGAATCATACTGCTAGTAATGATATCATCTTCAGCACTACTGTAACTCGGGTTCCTGCGATGGGCCATGATCCCTGGAAGACATAAATACAAAAATATGTCTGAGCAAGTCATATGGCACATTTAACATTATACAGTACAGATATCACTGAACTGCCATATATAGCAACCCATAAGCTGACCGAGAGTGAAACACTGTAACTGCCACTTATCACTGCTCACCCCACAACTGCTTGAAAGTGCCTTACTCACTCTCTATCTAATGAACCATGTTCTGCACAGCAACAAAATAAAATCACTATATAAGACTATACAAGAGTACCTGGCACACTGTATGGAACACGATGCACCACCTAGCCACAGCAGATATACATCAAGCTGATGTGTAAAGAAATATATCATCCATCACAATCAGTGTAAGGTCCAGTAAATGTATTACTATTATACCACACAATTTGTTAATGCCAAACCCGTGGCCAAAATATGGGCACAATTGGGAATATAGGTCACATACTGCTGTTGCACACTATGAATGCTGCTAGATACGCAGTTATATGTCTTACCACACATATGTCAAAGGACATGTTACAGACATACCCACACACACATCAGACATAATTACAGGACACAAAGGTATGACAACTCAGATAAGCTTTCAGTGTGTACTATACAGTATTGTGTTTCAGTACTTACACAACCTTAATCTTGAGAAATGTAATCTGTGATGAATACAGGGACCACACAAAACAGTGGATGCAAGCAATGTGGACATACACCATACTTTGCTGTACAGGCCCAGAGCTTCAAGTAGTACTACAGTACACACAGGATTTGCATTCAACATCAGTACCAATCAATAATCATAGATGTAGTGCTTTAGCCTCCAATGACACACCCTAGTTAAAACCAAGGGACTTAATCACACTGTATGCAATAGCACTTGTTCTGCCTAGCAACAAAATACTCAGCTTTTGCTAGGATCAAAGCAAGGACCCATAATACCATAACATAAACAGTCTCCCACTAAGCTATCCCACAGATACATATATTTGACATATTCACAAACATATTGACCATCACAGTCAGTCAATAGTACAGAGAATCTATTGCAACAAGTAGATGGTAGATGTAGGTGTGTATGAGTATATATATATATATATATATATATATATATATATATATATATATATATATATATATATATATATATACATATACACATCCATTTGTCTACATATTCATATATATGTAGGCACATATACATTTCACCTTTCATAGTGAGAATATCAATTACTCAAAGGATGTAAGGTGTACAGTAATGTAATAAAATCGCACAGTCTTGGGGTAAATGCATTGAAGGTGTTCACAGCCCAGGTAGCTATAGCAGGCCTTACTGGCTTCAACATTGCAAACTGAACAAACCACCCACAGTGTTTAACCACCACATGTCATATACCAGCACTGTATGCTTGTCTTGTTTGCCACACACTAAAACCGACATAAAAATATGTGCATACTAACCTTTACCAACATATATATCTCCCCCCTTCACAAACAGTTGCAATATGTCCCCTGCTCTATGCACATATACAGATGTGAATATATATGACACATATATATTTCTCTGTATGTGTGTGGCATACACACACAAGGTCCACACTGTTGTAAGTCCCTGGACCTCACAGTTGAACTGTTGGGACTTGCTGCAACACAAACAGGTGTCACATATGAACACACACTAACATTAGGGGGTATATATGGCAACACATACTAGATAAGCATACTAGATTGCTACAGCAGTTGCCAGTGCTAAGCTACACTTTAATATGACTATCATGTATGTGTTGTTCTGTCACACCCATGTTTATATAATGTTAGTGCTATTCCCCTCAACAGCCATTGGCCACACTACTGTACAGAACACAGACAACATGGATCAGATCTTTGACATTTAATGTTGAGCTACACATTTCACAGGTATGTCCCACTGCCCACAGGTACACACAGTATTGTCCATAGCAGTAGTTAAGCAGAACATCTGTGCATAAAGAAGTACTGCTGCCACATATGAATGGTTCACATTATGTAGACTATTCTTCAATAACATCTACTACACGCCAGTAAATACATATGTGTCACATCTTTCCTTTGTATGATTTGGTAATATTTCTTTTTCCTTTTCTCTGTCTCTCTCTCTCTCTCTCCGTCTCTTTCTCTCTGTCAGTCTCTGTAATGGAGTGATTGAGTTTATTTGCAGAGATTGCAGCCTGCTTTTGTAGGAATTTACACATGAGCATGTGATGGCCTCTGCACCAATTAGTGGCCACCATTTGCTAATTGCATGCAGCCAGCTGTGTAGTAATTGCAGTAATCACTGTCATAGCAACCCAGTACTATAAATTGCTGACTCATGTAGGCATGGCCCTTTCAGCTTTCCAAGATGGAGATCATCCTTGTTTGGTGTGGACATCATTGTTTAAGACAGAATGTTGGTATAGTTCTTGTATCAGAAGCCAGGGGTGTAGCCAGAGATTTACATTTTGTACTCAGACCTAATGTTGCTGCTTCCAGTACCCACTTCTCAGTGTAGAAATGTACTCACCCCTCAAAATGCTACCCCAAGATACATGGAAAGATGTACTTTCTTTTCAACTGTTACAATTAACTGCCATACAAAGCTAGTTATAGAGATGTATTCCTTTGGCACAAGAATTGTTTGTGAACTGCTATACTGTGAATATTCATTTACTCAGTTCTAAACAGTTTGTGCTTTTTTAGTGTTGACATTAGCACAAGCTGCTCAGAAAAACTGGACACATTTCAGTGCTGTGGGTATGCTTACCTACATCCTTGGTAGACCCTGCACACACAGGTATATTCTACATTTGGGTAGGGTTGCAGAAGTACAGAGAGTGTAAGTACTATTGTGTGGATTTTATCTTGCTGGACATATAGGGTTGCTGTGTACATGTTTGTTTATCAAGGCACGTAGTCTGTCTGCGTAACTCCCAACTGTGGACCTATTCACATGATAGCCAGAAAATAGCATGTTATTTTTTGTCTGTGCACCACACAGGTCTGTTCAGCAATAGAGCAATGGCATTTTTACAGGTGGTTGCTACCAGTACATGGCTACATCCATTTGTATTTAAGTTTTGTATTCCTACATAAGGGTATGCTTCCGAAACTCCTTCCAAAGCTATTTGCACAGTGTGTAATAGCAGAAAGGCTGATATGCCTCTGTGTTTCTGCCTCTTCCAGACCTCTCAACCAATCAGGTACATATTTGAATAGACTTAGGGAAAAGTCAAGAAAAAGTCAGGGACATTCAGGGACACCTTTAAAATATTAGTGCCATTAAGTTGAGACATTGAGAGAATCAGAGCATATGAATTAATACACCTTTTCTCATGTAAAAGAAGTGTCTAACTCTTAATTATTGTCATTATTCATTAAGTACAATTCACCACCTTTCTGGCCAAAGTCAGTAGTTTTTGGAGGGATTCAGAGGGACACAGCTAAAATTTGTGTCAAAATCAGGGACACCCCTGAAAATTAGGGACAGTTGGGACGTATGGCCTCTGCCCTAAATGGATATGCCAGTGTTTGTCCTGCTGTGATACTGTGTGGGATTGTAAAGTGATGGTGTAACATTATTTCGTGCTAGAATGGCTGCTTCTCTTATCACAGTCATGTAATGTAATCCCACAACAACTGTTGGTCAACATCCACAGAACAACTTGTGTGGTATGATATTCCTAATTTTCCTTTACATTCACTCATTCTGATGCATGATATAATTATTTAAGCACCAACTTCATGTATATGTACTGTGGCTTAGTGGTACTTCATGTTGTGTAGTGTGTGCAAGGTCAGGGGTTCGAGACTTCCAGAGGTGTTTTATTTTGCTCCTGAGCAGAACAAGGGACCTCACATACAGAATGACTAAGGCACTTTTAAGCAGTTGTAAGCGGGTTTGCACATTGCTGCGCATTGCTTAGCCAAGCGGAAACAAGCACAAACTCACACAAACCCGCTAACTACTGCTTAATAGTGCTTACTCCTGCTCACCCCCGCACTAATTTCTTTGAAAGAAAAGAAAAATGGGGAGAGGAAAGTGATGAAAAAGGGGCACAAAGAGGGACAGACAGTATGGAAAATAGCTCGGGATGTGCATGTGTCCAGTGGACATGTGTGCAAAATGGGCAGATATGTATGGGGCATAATCTTTTTTTTTTGGGAGCAGATTGCCTTTTTTTTTTCAGGTGAGAGTGGAATGTGGGGTAGGGGAAGTAGGTATATTTGGGTAGGTAGGCTGGGGAGGTAAACAGACAAGACAAACAAGATGCATACAGGGGCGGTATATGACACATGTGCTGGGTGAACACCTTTGACAGGGAGAGATATTTTGAAATCGCAAGTCCATGAGCCCCCAGATGGAAACAGTAGGACTGAGGTCTCCACCCATGGGCAGTCACCACTGCACCTTCACGGCCCAGAGGGTGGCTGTGCTGGAGGCTGTGTAGGAGGGGCAGGCTGACCCAGGAGTTACGCCACTCGAGCCTCAAACTGGCATAGAGGTTCTACAACAGAACATTCAATCTCTCTACGCACCACAGCCCGGATCATTCGAAGGGTGATCGGTGCCCTTCCTCTGCCCACACTTGCATGGGAGGGGGGGGCGAGCCACATCCCCTGCAGCTCTTCCACCCAAAGGTGGCACACGGCCAACAGAGGAGGTCCCAGGCTGGGCACCAGCTCTGCTGGTGCCAGGTGCCATGGCCAGCTGAGGTGGGGCAGGTGGGTCTGCTGGGACCGGCCTTCCCATACAAACTATGTTTTGGAGAGTTTAATAAAGATATGGGTTAGTAACAGTCAACAGCATTTCCAATTAGTTATAACAGAATGCAGAAGCATTCCCACTAACCCAACACAACAGATTTTCAACAGTTAAAAAGCAAGCATAACACATGCATATATAGAAAAATAGTGGACATTACAACAGCATGCAGGTTGAATTGATGGCAACAGGCCACCAATATTGTGGTATTTTAATAGGGCACATGCATAGAAATTAATGCAATTAGTTATAAACCAATAGGACATATGTCCCAACAAATGTTTTGAGATTAGACATACCAATTGAGGTATGGAATTGTATTTTTATGCACATACAGTAGGGTGGGAAAAGATAGCTCAATTAACAACGTATATATCCTTCTAGTTTTCACTACATTCCTATTAACTGCAGTTATATGTCCCTTACAAGTACTATTGCACTACCCAATGTCCTTATATTGTGCAATTGGATTTTGCTAGATCATTATATACATGAGCTGTATCTTACATACAAACTGTCTAAGATGCAGATGTTACTGCAACATATTTTGAGAGTTGCTCACACACACTGGTACACTGACAGATCTATTTTCATATAATTATCTAGATATGTTCAGGTGAAAGTATCAATTATATGTTAACAGCTCCCTACATTTCTGACAGCACACTGACATTTCTGGGGAACACAATACCAAGCTACTCATGTGCCAGATTAACCTGTACATGCTGGCCATGAACCAACAGTTGAGGGCTGTACATATGCACACAAGCTAGTGGCACTCCCTTCATCCACGTTATATGGGCCTACCCAAGTCTGGGTTGACACTGCTTAATACAACACTACTATTTGTAGAATGCAACAGTACAACAACATATCAAAGAAAATGACACAGACGCACTCCATGAATCATACATTTATTAAAGGATTATTACACCTTTATTTATTGGGTTAAAAGACTTTTTGAAAGCGCTCTCATTTATTTTATATAACAGTGCATGCAGAATAATTACTAACTTGCCTGATGATGCAGCCTTTGCAACCTATCTTCATGGGCTTGCTGGTTCATAGCCCGGACACCTGCAGCTGTGAAGTAAATGCAGTGATATTGAGACTTACCTATCCATAGCACAGACAAGCATAGCAATTCTTAACTACTTAATACAATGGCTACTTACTCAGTACTGGGGCATTAGGCATTGTTTGGGATTCCTGGATCCACTGGTCCAGTTGATCCTCCCCACGTTGCTTCAGGTTAGAATAATGGTGCCTGACCTGCTCACCAGTCCGAGGATCACCAGTGGCACTGGTGAGATCATGGGCAAGACTGTTCCAGGCCTCCGTTTTATATTGGGTACCCTGGTACTGGCCCCGCAGGAGTCTTTCCACATGATTGTGGACAAGGAGCCAAACCATTACTTTGGACTCCTCGATGCCCCAGTATTGCACTCTAAATGGAGTTCCTTCTCCAACACCGGCCATGCTGACTGCAGAAGGAAGCTACAACCAGTTATAGCAGGTATTCCTGCCTGTGGAGCTTAAATATGCCTCATTTCCTGCACTTATTTGTGATTGGCCAGTTTTGGAAAAACTCAGCTGTAGGCATGCCTGCTTAGCTGATGTTGGCAATGTTTAAAATTCCTTTGATAGATATGTGTCTGTTGAAAGTGCATGTTTATGAAATGCTGTCATGGCTTAGTGGTTAAGTACTGTGACTGTAGTGCACAGTATCCTGAGTTTGAACCTTGTCACTGCTTTCTATTTTCCTACTGGGAAGACCTGGCTGGTTAAGGTACAGTAAAGGAGGTGTCGCCGTGTTTAACCAACTTTGCTCAACTTTGCCTGACTTTGCCCAACGTTGCTCAAGTTGCTCGACATTGCCCGACATTGCCTGACATTGCCCGACGTTGCGCTGGTTAACTCAGTGCCCAGCTACGTGCAATTGGATTTAAATATGCTCAGTACTGGTAAAATGTGCTTAGCAGTGCTTTATATCGCTTAAAATAGGGTACTCATGCTTCAGAATGCATAACCATTTCACCTTCATATATATATATATATATATATATATATATATATATATATATATATATATATATATATATATAAAATTCGTTCACTACTACATTTAACATTTCAATGTTTTTTTACAAAACTTATACATAAAAAATGTCAGTAAATATTTTTGTATACAGATTTCCAACAGAAAATGGAACGTTTAGTAGTGGGACTCGAACCAGAAATGCCTCCTCTTTGCGCGAAGGCTCTAACCACTACGCTATTGCTATTTTGCTTAATTTGCATATATTTTTCTTATTATCCTCTTCTGGTATCTAAGCTGCTAACTGTAGCTAAGCAATGGGCAAACCACGCAAACATGTGCAAATGCGGGCAGCTATATCGGATGAAAAAAAAAATAAAAAAACTCTTTTTATTTTTAATTTTGTCAGTTGTTTAACATATGGGGGAGTGTAGTGTTGTGCATTGTGCACATGTGAGCGGACTCACTCATGTAACTCGTGGCATTTCTTCATTGCAGGAGCGTGGATTTTTGGACTGCTCGGCAGTCTGACATGCCCCCTTCACTCGTCCATGCTCCTTAGAGTTGAGGCAGTGCGCCCTCATTAATATGCATGGTGCACTGCCGTCATACTCTTAGACTGGCGCTTCCGTGTAAGACTAATCTAGTCTTATACAGAAGATTAGTAAATCCGGGGGGTAGTCTTTCTGCTAGACTTTAGAATCAATCTTTTGTCGTCATTAGAGAATTCAGTACCAATGATTTTTAAAGGATAATTCCAAAAGGCCAAATTCAAAGTTGTGAACTCTGTTCTTAAGATCTTATATATTATTGATAAGTAAAATTTATTCTATATAAGTTACTGTTAATAGTAAAAAGAAATTCCAGAATTCTAAGTATATGCTTTTCTCAGTAATCCATAGAAATTTTAATCCTAACACTTAGAAATTTTTACAGCTCTGTATTTTTAACAGGTATTTTTTCTCAACAGTATTTTGCAAGAAAATGATGTGTAGCATTTATTTTATTTCCATTTAGAAATTGATGCAAGAATATTAGATTTGCTTCTTTTAATTCTAGCATTTTACGTACATTAAATGTTTCTAAACAACCATAAATACTAGGAATAGGGAATAATAGAAACAGTAAATCTCTAACTATATAGATGGAATTCATAAATGTTTTAAATGTATGCATAATATAATCTATAAAAGGAACAGAGATTAAATTATTTTTGTCATTTAGACAATATTCTTTCAAAATCCAGTAAGATTTGTTTACTGACTTTAGTACTTATGTCTATTATTATTAAGTAATCTTTCCTAGATAGACTTCCATTTAGATTGATAGGAAGTGTTTAACCATAATGATATTATATTTAGAATAGTAGATTTAGCGTCTTCTTCTTCTTTCGGCTTTTCCCGGTTAGGGGTTGCCACAGCGGATCACCTGTCCGCTCATGATTGGCAGTGGAGTTTTTACGGTGTTGAGCTGCCAGCCCGGTGCCCAACCTTCCACAGAAGGCACACACATACACACACAAACACTTAGGGCCAATTTAGAGTGTCCAATCCACCTACAACATGTCATTGGGATGTGGGAGAAAACTGGAGCACCCGGAGGAAACCCATGCGACCACAGGGAGGACATGCAGACTCTGCACAGAAGGCACCCCAGCCGAGGACCTCTTGCTGTGAGGTGGCAACGCTAACCGCTGCACTACTGTGGCTGCCCACTGAATGGTAGATTTAGCATATTTTTCAATATTCAGTAAACCTATACCACCCTCCTGTCAATCTTTAGTATGCCAATCAAAGGATATTCTTAGTGTATTAGGAAACCATAATAACTTAATTAGCATAGAGTTTAATTTTTTTTTTATTTTTTTGGTAGGGAGAATTATTAATGGCTGCAGATAAAATAGGATTTTTGGCAACACAATCATTCTATTAGAGTAAGTCGGTCTTCTATTGTAAAACAATTTATTCCAGTTTCCTTTATTGAAGAGATCTGCACTGATTGTTGTTTTAGCACTTCATTTAACATATCCATTTGTTTCCTGTGATCTTTTTTTTTATGTAGTCCATCTTTGTCTCAAGTTTATCTAGTTTAATCAAAAGATCTCAGATACTGCCTGCAATAGTTTTAATTTCTTTTTCACTGAGTTTTCCTGCAGGTTCATTTTGGAGTGGCTCATTTTATATACAGATACAATAATATTATTGACAGGAAAGAAAAGAAGCCTTATAGACTTGCTTTTTCTTTCAAAATGTTATCTAAGTTATAAGAAGATTCAGATTGTATAAGAAAATACATTTTTGACGAATCTATGTAATAAAATCCTCTCAGAAAGAATATAAGGAAGAAGAGTAAAAACTTTGTGCTGCCAGCTGATCACCATCTTGGCCACTCCCCCACCAGGGGTGGATTTGTAACTACCCATACAATCACCCTGTCTGAAGGACGACAATGTGTTACACTGCTTAATTTGCAGTGGAAGTCTATTCCAGAGGTGGGGAAAGCATTGTATAATGAGCCAATTTCTCCCCCTTGCTTTATTTATCTGCTAGTGGAAATTTACATCCCTGTTCTAGTTTGGGGGGCTGTTCAATTTGTCGAGATACACATGATCCTGGACCACTGGGGCCCTAATGGCTTGGAATACAAGGCATAGATCTCCCTTCAGGAGTTTGTGAAATACTGAATAAAGGGACAGTGCTTACAGTTTTTTTTTGGATAGCTTAGTGTTTTTAATCCAGTGAGTCTTCTTAGTTAGGCACCTCTAGGGTGTTTCTAGTTGTTTGATATGGCTATTGAGGTACATGTCAAAGGGGGCATTGCATTCAACAATTAGCCTAATCAATGTTGAATATAATGGAACAGGTCTCTTTGGATCTGGAATATATCCCTTTGGTGATTAGCTGCTGTATGTAGAAGGACTTCCTGACTACTGTCATTACATGATGAACAAAGGACAGGAAATTATCAACCCCAGTACCAAGGTCTCTAACAATATTCCCACTCTTGAGTGGAGTATTGTTTATGTTGTATGTTGGGGGAAGAGGAGGTTACCTAATGTGACTACAGTACTATTTTTAGCATTTAATTTAATCTCACTGTTAGCACACCAGTTGTTTAAAATTATAAGTTCTTGTAGAAGGGCTTGGGTATCACAATGTGACTATGGCTACCATTTTGTAGTTACCCACTGAACTGGTTAGCCAGAGGACTTGGTTTCTGTTCTGGAGGTTGGAAAACTAAGTGCCTAACAAATGGAGTCCCAGCATGGAGTCCTTTGGAACACCACTGGTTAGCTTCATACTCTCTGATAAGGCAGCTATTACCTCTACCATATGGGTTCTACCCCTTAGCCAATTTTCTATCCATCTTACCACATAGAGATCTATTTATAATACATTTTACCAACTATGGTAGTATGAGGTATAATGTCAAAGACCTTGTCCATGTCATGGTATGCTGTATACAGTGCATGCCCATTATCAACAACTTATGCTGTTCATTCAAAGAATTTAACCAGATTTATTGACAAGCTCTACCCTTGACAAAGTCAAACTACTGTTGGTATAGTCTGATGAGATTTTTAATCTCATGATTAACCAGGTCAGTTATAATACGCTCCATGATTTTTCATATGAGACTCATCAGGCTGATGGGTCTGTAATTCCCAGGGTAAATGGTGGTGTCACCATTGTAGAGTGGGATTACCTTTGTTGTGCACCAAACTTCAGGGACAAAGTCAGTGACTAAAGTCAGAACGAATAGTTTAAGGATAAACGCCATCAGGGCTTGCCTGGTATTTTTTATTAAACAACAATGTATAGTATCAGATCCCATGGAGGAAGCATTTGTATTTTTGAGAGCACCTTTACTAAATGTTCTTTGGTGATGATATGGGTCTGAGAGCTTCAGGGATAAGTTGGCTTTGAATAGCCATTTCCTTGGTGAAGTTGACACTGAATTTGATAGCTAGTGCATTGGCAATGTTTGTCAGGTTAGAGTAGATGGTGCCATCCTGAATGAGTTCTGTACATAGCTAAAGGAAGTATTTTAGTTGTTATTAACTTCAGGTCCTAACCTCAGTTTGTGGGCTGCCATGGTGGTCCTAATATATTTTTTCTAAGTTATTAGACATTTTTTAATGGTATCCTTGATTTTCAGGTGCTTAGATCTGCTATGTACTTTAAAGAGTTTTTTTTAATTGTACAGTTAGTTTATGCTGGTGGACCTCCAGAGTGGTTTGCTTTTAAATGTCCCATTACATTTAGATCTGATAGATACTCCTAATTCTATGCATTTATCTGAGTGGGCAAGGAACTCATCTGTATAGCTTACTGCTGAGGTGATGCCTGAGGTTATGCTGGTATAAGTGAATTTTGAAATTCCATCATGCATTTTGATGAGATCTCTGCATATGAAATCCTTAAATTCTGAGATATTGATATTGTATCTTCAGGTTTAGAGGTTGTAATAGTGAGAGTCACTACAATTTGACTTACTTGAGAAAGGAAATACCAGGGTAATAGTGCAGGAAGTAAATGTATTCATGAAGTCTAGGTCAAGAATATTATACCTTCTGCTGAGTTTGTTAACAGTCTGTTACTGGGAGCTTTAGTTCACAAAATGTAAGAACATTTGGGCACATCCTACATTTTAAGTATAAATGCTCCAGTTCATTGATGGGTAGTTAAAGTCTTCCAAAATAATGAAGATTGTGTTTATAGGGAGTTGATTGATAACATTTAGGAGCATTACATGATTATCAGGAAAACTAGATGGTGTACCGTAGCTGGTTTTATTAGTGTGATTTGGAGCTCATAAGAGAATGGAATGAGTTCTGTTTGTGTGTCCCTGGGAATCTGTCTAAAGGTGATGTAGTCCCTAACAAATATTGAGAAGGCACCACAGCAGCCACTTGCTCTGTAAGCATGGTAGACACAAAACCTAGGTAAGAAAGACGTGCTTTCTGAACATTTAAACTGAATTTCAGTAGTTATACAGGTATGGATGCACTCCAAATGCAGGAGAGTCTTAATGCTGAGACAATTTGTTGCTGAGATTTCTGGTATTGAGCAACGTTACCTTAATGTGACTTTGTTTTTGATTTGATACATTAGTTTTTTTGGGATATCTACTAGCTGGGCTCTGCCTGAAAAATACATTGGAGCAGGAAAGGCTTTAGGCATTAGGCAAAGGCATTGGAATGAGAGATGCAAACCATCCATTGCAAAACAAGTAGAACTGTCAAGCATCTCATATCATGCTGACACATACTAGATCCCCCCTGGAAAGACACCAACTATTTAGCTAGCTGTTGAAGCCAATTATCTTTACTTTGCACCTAAGTATCATTCTTGGAGATGGAAGGATTTCACTCAGGACTAAATCCATGCCTGCTTTTGTGACATGCTTTGAGTATTCTGACATGTCTCCTTCCATATAATTTAGGGTTTTGCTTGTCAGATCATTCACTCCCTCATGGACCACCATGATGGTATAGTCATATTTGCTGCCCTTGAGATATCAAAAATCATAACACCTGAAAGACAGCTCACCATTGCCCTATCTTCATCCAGCTTAGCGAGAGGCAAATCATTGTGTTTGTCTACAGTGTCATCAATCACTAAAATATTTTCTCTCCAATAATATTTTATTTGAAATTTTCAGAAAACAAAAGATGAAAAAATCAAGCACATGCAAGAAAAAGACAAAACATTGCTAAAACTAAAACATTACTAAAACATCACTAAAACATTTGTATTTGTAGAATGGCCCATTGTAATGGATCTGAAATTATTTAAATCCTGGTAAATCTTTGTTGGGAATGTGCCAGAAGTCAGTGTGGCTTTAAATTTCCCTTAGCAAACAACACTTGCGTTCCACAGTAATCTGTGACCTAGAAATGGCTAGACTCTTTCTCCACTCACACTAGAATACAAAGTAAAGCAATTCCTAACTAGATTACTAAAAAATGCCACAGAAGTACAAAGCTATTACAGTAAAGTCACTAAGAATAAACATGCATTGATCCTATATATTGCAGGGTTATTTTTTCTCAAATCCAATGAAGCATTGTCACAGTCCGTAGCTTAGCAGCTCATAGCAAATGAGCTCTAAGCTGCCCTAATGTGGGCAATTTATAACAACACAGAAAGCTGAAACAAATTCCAGTGAACTCACTGGCCAATAGAAAACAGCACTATTGAATGTTATACTGCAATCAGAGGTCTAGAATAGCTAGGTTCTTTCACCACCCTAAAATGAGTGCAAACAAAAGCAATTATTTGCTAGATTACTAGAAAATTACCAAAAAAGTGTACAGTTATTACAGCAAATTTAGTAAGAACAAAAAATTCACTTATCTAGGATCTTGCAGGGCTGTTTTTTGTCACATCTTGTTAAAATTATCACAATCAGTAGCTTAGCTACTCAGCATGTAGCAGTTCATAGCAAATGAGCTCTTGCCCAACAAATGCAGACAATTTATAACAAAATAGAAAAGCTGAAAATATTGAAACAATCACACTGGCCCATAGCAATGGACATTCTTCAAAGATTCTATAGCAATTAGAGGCATAGAAACAGCTAGATTCTTTCTCCACTGTCACTGGAGTACAGCAAAGCAATTCTTATCTACATTTTTATTTATTTATTTATTTACTTATTTGTTGTCAAATCAAGTGGAAAATTGTTCCAATCAGGGAGAACATGCTTCTTCATGATAAAATCTACATGCTCATAAACCATAGTCATGTCAGATGGACATATATAAAGATTCAATATCTAAACACAGAAATTTGTAGTAAGGTACACAGATAACATCTTTAATTTCACTTTAAAAACCTTTTGTGTCTACAGTCTACATAGGCCTAGTCAAATTAAATGGTTCCAGAAAAAAATCAAACTCACCAAAGTTTTCTGTAAGAAAGAATTGCAGCTAGAAATAAAACCTACCTGCAGGATTAATAACTTGTTTCTGCACTTTAGAAAATGTATAAAATACTGAACCCTTGGGACTTAGAGTAAGCAGTTAAACTCAGCACTACTTACACAAAACTTACCCTTACCTGCCGAGAAATATATAATGTTGCCTTCAGTATACTCATCAGGTCACTATAGTTTTTCTATATACATTATCGAGTAACAATTTTCAGTTACTTTATACTGCTCACTAGTTAACACTACTTGACAACCTTTATAATCTTTTTGAGTATTTTTTTATTTCTTATAAAAGTTAAAACTTGTAAATCACAAGCCTAGAGAGAGTCTTGCAATTTATTTAGTTTTCAAGTTAAGCAGTTAATTTCCTTAAACTAATTTCTTTTTTACCAGAGTAACTGAATTACAGATAGAAGGCAGGAATGTTGAATTACACTGAAATAATTGGCATTCATCATCAGAGCAGTGTTGCAGTAGCTTAAATCTGCATTGGATGTACCCTACTAAGAATCAGACATCTGTCCAGAATGCAAAATTGTTTGGGTGCCTGCTTTTTGCCTCATATGTCCAGTGAAGAACAAGAGTACATTTGTGTAAAATGGGATGCTTGGAACCAAAACTTTCAAAATTATGTTGCCATTGAAGAGTTCAGTCTGATATCTCATCTACACCGCTGCATCATTTTCAGAAGTCATCTCATATTTCACGTCATTGACAGTTTAGTACCCCTTAGGGGACCTTCCTTTGTTTTTTGACTAAAAGTTGTAGTAATTTGTTTTCATCATATGTCTAACAAAATGGGGATAATGTGTATGCAGAAGACAAATCCCATACAGGGATTTCTACACAGTCTGTGTCTTTTAATTGGATGAATCATATGATGTCTGTTCATGTCATATTTGTCCTTTCTTTACTGTGAAGCCAGTTTGCAGTTGAATTAATAGCCTTAATCTTTATTTTAGAAAACTAATGTCTCACAGAACTCATTCAAGCCCGCAGATGTCAGATGTTCCCATTTAGGCCAGGGAAAAGGACAGTGATGGAAAAAGCTTTCCTGGTCTAGGACTGACAAATCCACTGTGGCAATTACTGAGTACCCATACAGCCAGTCGTGTCTTAACTGACTCTCCTATGTCCATCTAACATGACTATGTTTTATGAGCATGCAGCCTTTATAATGAAGTTGCATTGTGGAAAGTCACTATGGGTCATAAGTTAGGCACATCCACTAGGAATGGCCATCAGGCACCTGCCAAGAAGGGAGAGCAATGTTTTCTATTGACTGAGGAGATGGATAGTATACCTGAAGTCTTAGTAAGGGAGGATGCAGCAGGCTCCCTCATGGAGCTCTAGCTATTCACTACATATAAAATAATTAAGCTGGATACTCCAAAGAAATGGATCCACAAAAAAACAAGTACCTTCTCTCCATTCCACTCCAACTAGTGTCAAGGGTCTCAAGAGGAATAGCAAAATTTTGCAAAAGGACTTTTTGAGCTTTCTAATCTCTGCAATCGTCAAAACCAGATTGCTCTCATTCTAAGAATAAATGGTCTCTTTCTATACCTCTCTACTTGCAGATATTGAAAAGAGAAAATAAAGGTCCTGAAAAGTAGGAGCATCCAGACAAAAATGTTGGCATTTATTTAGCATAAAATTTGAGTACCATATACAATGCTTCCAATGAGAATGTGGAATACAACTCAGAAATATGTTTAAAAACAGAGTGACAAAATAAGGGAAAATGTAAGCACAATATCAAAGAAATGGTGTAAAATCTATAGATTTTAAAGAACTGTATTGCAAAATAATAGCATACAAGCACATTTATTTTTGCTTCTGAAAAGTGCATACGTATCATATGTTCTCTTTCTTTAAATTATTGGTGTTGTTAGTATGTTGGTCATACAGTGTGGGTTTGTGTATATTAAGCCCTGGAAAAGTAAGAACATCCAGCCAAAAAATGGGCATTTAATTAACATACAGTATGGACATGAACACTGTAAAAGCTGGTACAGTGTCTCATATTATATGTGATGCAAGTGTTCATAAGGACAAGTCAGACTGGAAGAACTTCTGCAATAAAGTTTTCATAATGTTCTTCAAGGAATTTGAACTCTACAAAGGCAGGTATAGCACAGTCTGTCATATTACATATATCACATGTAATAGAAGCAGGTTAATAAAGTCTATTAACAACCTTGTAAATGGCAGGCATTTTCAAAGATCAAACTGTAAACCATTCTACAAACTACTGCATTAAATAGACATGATGAAGGTCAGGTGAAAATGTTCTCTTAAATATAATTATATATTGGTTGCTAATGGTGTGTAGCCATGCTTGAATTCTCCTTATGTCTGTTAAAAATAAAAATAAATCTTTTAACTAAGAATGAGATTCCATTAGCTGCTAAGCTGATAAACCTTCAGTGGTCCTTCAGGATTATTAAATTAAGGAACTAACCTCTAAGCTTTGAGACTGACTCATTTTTTCATCTCACAGATGTTCCTCCAGTCACCTTCTCACGTGTCTCCCACCATCGTCTGTAAACATTCTTAAGTAGCTGACCTGTTGAATGCAACATATTAGAACAAAAAGACCCATTCATATATCTACTTAACTTAATGAACTTCTTGAAACTTTGACAATGTGTTTTTGTTCTTTCTGCAGGGAGGACATCAGAGACAGAGAGAAAGAGAATCTCCTAGATCTGCTAGCTAAAGTGATTTTATGGACTAACACTTGCGTGAAGGTGTAAATCAAGCCTTAAAATAGAAATATACCTACAAAACTAGTTATCTTCTACAGGGGTAAATCAGATCTGAAAATAGGAATGTTCTCCCAATACAGGATCCATTGAGTTGTCTGTCTTATTCTCCTTCTGGTGAGAAGTTTCTTTCAAACTCAGAAGAAGAAAGACTGGATCAAGCATTTCAGATTTCCTGTCCAGTCCTATTTGAGTCTGAATCTAAGGTAAGTATCTCTTCTGATTCTCCTTTTGTGGAACTTTCTTTCTCTAACGCAATGTCCAAAATGAAAAACCTTTATAAATGGGAAGGAAGAAAAATTTCAGAAAGTCAGAAGAGATATTATGACTTTCTTCATGTTGCATCTCCCAACCTCCTGACAATACCACCTGCTCTTGGGCTTTGAAGGATGATTTCAAAGTGCCTGAATCATACAAGTTCCACTTCAGAAATCACCTGGCAGATCCTGTTTCCATCTTTATCGATAAAGATGGACCTCTTTTAAAACCATTCCCTATGATAAGAATAGCAGGGCCTTTGATAGCTTTGGCAAGAAGCTCTATATGTCTTCAACTATGGTCTTCAGAACTATAAATTGCCAAGCCCATATAGCCAAATAACTCATTGCTGTTTTCTGACAGGCAACAGATCATTTCTAACCCTCCTGTTTCAGATGCCAAATCCTGCTTGACTAGCATGCTTTTAACTGTTTCTCAAGTCACAAAAAAATACCACAAAGTGTTGCTATGATGCAATAAATAAAGTCTCTAGAGTTGCAGCCTCAGGATCCATAATTATTAAATAGGCATGCTCTGGTTACAGAGTCTCCTGATGATGTTATATACCAGATTCCAAATGCCCCTTTTCAGATGGATGGCCTTTTTAGTAGCTCCTATGCTGATGTCTTAAAATGGTTATTGAAAGGAGCAAGTTAATGCAGGGAGTAAAACAGCTATTTCTGTCACTAGTCCATAAGTATAATAGAAATTATCCCTTTAGTCCTGGGCTCTTCTTCAGGAAGCCTTTAAAACCAGGGCAGTAAAAATCAGGATAGTAGTAATGCATAAATATATAGTTAGGGGACTCCAAGAAAAGAGGAAGTGCCCCTCAATTGTCTACCCAATCAAATAATAGTGCATAATTATTAAAGAACTCCCTCTCTTCCCGCTGTACCTTGGCTATCCCCTTAAAACAGCAGGCATCCTACCTCTGACTCTGCCTTTTTAGAAGCAAGTAACAAATGAAGCTTGGGATCTAGAAATAATCCAACAAGGTTAAAGACGGCAGTTGGAATCCATTCCTCAAAAATCAGGGATTCCTCTATACCCAAAAAAAAAAAAAAACAAATACACTTGTTTCCTCAAATTCTGTCAGAAATGCTAACACAAGGTCTTACAGAACCTATTTCCTGCTCTCAGATGGGAACAGGGCTTTACTCCAGGATTTTGCCAAGTACAGAAGAAAGAAAGCACTTGGAGACTAGTACTGGATCATTTAGTTCTTAAATCCTTTCTAAAAATTCCATTGTTCAAAATGTTAACCCTATATTCTGTTTACCCTTCTTCCACCCTTTCCTTCCTAGTAATTCAAGATCTCAGGGATGCATATCATTAGATTGCAATTCACAAAGATCCATTTATTTGTGTGTATCTGGATTATATTTTCAGTGTATGTCCTTACCCTTTGAACCTTCCAAAGCTCCCATGGTACTTACAAAATGCCTGAACATGCTGGAGGGATAGATTCCTTTCCCAGAAACATCCCATACTCTGGAACAAACTACCTGTCTATATCAAACAGAGCTCCTCATTAGCATTCTTCAAGAAAAATCTTGATGATTGGATGGGAAATAGGAAATTCACCCCGGGGATCACATCTGTAGCTCTGCTCAACAGGGGCACAGGAAAATGATTTTCTTGGGTGGCAAAAGCCAGGGTACCTTTTTGGCTAGGCTTGTATAGGCCCCAGGACCAATAGTCTAGTACCTACCTATGAACCTAGCTGAAGTAGTTACATACTGCAGTCTTCAAAGAATCCACATGTATCCACACTTAGCCCTACCTAGATGATTTATTTATCTTAGCAGACTCAGCTCAGGACTCCTATCACTTGTCCTTTCTATAAGCCATAATCCTTTTACAAATACTAGGTTTCATCTTAAATATAGATAAATTCTCCTTCATCTCATTTTATGGATTAACATTTCTAAGATGTCTTTTGAACACTTCTGTCATGATGGCCTATCTTTCTCCAGAAAAGTTTGTATTTTACCATCTACAGTTCTTACATCTTGTTCACCAGTCCATGACCACTGCAAAGTGGCTTTACAAAATTGTAGGCTATATGGTTTAAACTATCCTAATGGTCCCTTTAGCCAGAGTTTAGATGAGGAGAATCCAGTGGTCTCTCAAGTCCATTTGGACTCAACACTAGCATTCTTTGTATTTCCTGTGCCAGTTCTGGTATTATTTTCAAGAAAGAACTCCTATAATGAGCAAATCAGATTTTAGTAAATCCATAAAGGAACCTTGACGATCGGATGGGAGAAAGGAAATTCACCCCGGGGATCACATCAGTCGCCCTGCTAGACAGGGGTCCAGGGAAGTAAATAGTGTGGGAAGAAATAGCCAGGGAATTGTTATGGCTAGTCTTGTATAGGCCCTAGGGCTGATAGCCTAGTACCAACCTATGAACCTATGAACCTATGAACCTATGTCTTCATCTTTTCCCTCCTACTCCAGTTCAGTCTGTAAAAACAGATGCATTGGACTTTGCCTAGGAAGGGCCTTTTTCTAAAAGAATCAAAGTTCAGGGCATTTGGAATCTCCACTTCAGGAAAAATCATATTACCCTCAAATAAATGATGGCACTGAAAAAATCATTAAGGGCCATGCATCACTTCTGTACTCTGGCACCACTTCTGGTGATTACAAATAATACCATGATTGTGTGGTATGTAAACAAACAGGTGGGGGACTGGGGGCAAGTCTTATCCCTTTGCAGACTAGACGTGATTGCCTATGCAGTGGCACATCAGCACAACCTCTGAAAGCCATAAGAAGAAAGCATTTCTGACATCAATTGAAGTTTACTATATTTACTTTTTCATTCCTTTGACAGAATGATGGGACACATTTTCCCCTTCCTTTTCCATCACCTTTTTCTCCTGTGCTTTTTTTTTCTCTAACAAATACTTACTGCCCTTTAACATTTATAATGTTTATCAGCATTTTAGGTTTGCTTGACAGCAACACTTTGCTGATGCTTGTGCTTTAAATTACTTCTTCTCTTTAGAACACTTTCCTCTAATACCAAGTTAATACTTCATAACACTCATTATTTTAATGCCATATTAACTTACCTTGTTACTTAGCAATCAATTCTAATTCATAAACATTTAGATACTCGACAAATTAAGTACCATATGTAAAATATTCAATATCATAAGGGAAGTAAAAAATCAACAAAAGTAGATCTGCTGTCAATTTCAAGTAAAAACATTAGAGAGATGGGCATTATGGCAGAGTTTGTGCAGTATCAGAGTCAGGGATGGATATACTGACCACAGGCTCTGAAAGAAAAGTTAAGAGAAAAACTGTACTATTATATAGAGGAAATAAAGTTAATATTTATTGCTAGAGATGGAGGAAGGACCACGGTGAGTCACAGCATGAGAATATGGGATATTTTAATAGTGGAGAGATACTAAGAAAATTCTGTATGTAAGGTTATAATGGGTTTAGCAGGAGTTATAAAGCTAGATACCTATAGTAATGCAGTGTATAGAACTGTACAGAACAAATTATCAACACATAGCACTAGACTGATAAGCACAATATAAAACCATGGCTTAGTAAACATCCATTGGATTAACCACTCCATCAAAAGACGGTTATATATATCACAGCACCAGCAAATGAAATTACGTATATACTTATTTAAAGGCACAGCCTCAATATACATAAAGCTTATTTAACAATTGATGAAATTAATAGAAATGCAACACATTACCAAGATCTTCTCATTGTTTTACATAGTATTAGAAAAAATATAAATGAAATAACACATGACACTGAGTGGATGTGGAGACAAAAGTGAGGGGAGATTTAACAATACATTCTACTACAGTGACCCTCCCACCCTCAGGTCAATTATTACATAGAGCAATCAGTTTGTAACCAGTACAAGGCAATTAAAAAGGAGGCACAAATTAGAGAGGTTTTTTCATTTACCAAATGCAGAAACTGAGAAGCTAGAGAGAAAAAGGAATTGGCATTTACACTATAATATGTTGGTCAAAAGAAAGGAAAGTCTGGATTTGGAAGCTAGGGAGAATAAAGAATTTGCATATGCAGTGTAATCTATTGGTCAAGGGAAAGGACAGTGGCAAACTTAAAAAGTTTTCCTTAGAGTGCAAAGACTACTCCGTGGGGGATGAATGTCACAGCCACATTCCAGCACAGGTCAGGCACATATTTAACTTGTTAAAGTTAATACACATCAAGGCTCTTTATGTTAAAATTGCACAATGACAGTATTCTCAGTTGAAACTTTTGAGAGTCAGGCCTTGTGATAGAGCACCTGTAGTATCAGAGTCAGGGATAGATTTAGTGACCGCAGGCTATTGTATGATGACAATATTCTCAATGAAAACTTTCAAGAGTTGTGGCTTGCAACAGAGCTCCTGTAGTTATGGAGTCAGGAATGGATTTAGTGACCACAGGCTAATGGACGATGGCAATATTCTTAGTGAAAGCTTTTGAGACTTGGGCCTTGCAGCTGAGCTCCTGCAATATTGGAGTCAGTGATAAATGTAGTGACAACAGCTTATTATACAACAAAAATTTTATCAGTGAAAACTTTCAAGATTTGGGCATTGTGGCAGAGCTCCTGCAGTATCAGAGTGAGGGATGGATATAATGATCACAGGCTATAGTAGAATGACAGTAATCTTAATGAAAACTTTAGACACTTGGGCTTTGCATCAGAGCTCCTGCAGTATCCTATATATACAATCACATGTATGTATATTTATTTCATTTATTTATTTATTTGGCATTTGTTAACCAGGTTAGTCTGGCTGGGCAGATGCCCTTTTTCAGCAGAGAACTGAGGAGAAAAGCTCCAGTAAAAAAGTGTTACAATAACAGTAACTATTTAGGCATATTAACATAGGAGGAATAAATGTCTGTATTATAGATCATTAGAACAAAAATTATAATACGAAATATGATTACTATGCATTAAAGAGAGGTTATGTCACACAAAATCAGATTAAAGTCATAGCAGTATAAAAAACAAGAAACATTTGTATTACAGGACAGAACTAAGGTAGTAGACCACAAAGTATTAAATGGAAGCCAGGATTCAGTAAATACCATGTAGGAATAGCGTTATTCCTACACAGAGTGAATGGTGTCGATGTCTGCATCTCCCTCTCGGAAGCACATCTTACATATTAATGAAGGCACACTACTGAGATGGAGCAGCGGACATGAATACTGAATCAGTGTAGGGGGTGTGTTGCAGTAGTGCTCGCAGATCTGTAACACGCCCCCTGCACTGTCAAACTGCCATACAGCACTTTTTACATCCTTTCAGTTACCATGGACACTGAAAGAGGATTTTGTTGGGAATGCAATGCAGGGGGAATGCAGGGCATGTATAACAGGAACTGTAATACACTCCCTGCATTGCCAAACTGCTGTATGGCACTTTTTAAAATCCTTTCAGTGTCCGCAGACACTGAAAGATGATTTAAATGCAATGCAATGCAGGGGGTGTGTGACAGGAACTGTAACACACCCCCTGCATTGTGAAAGTGCACTTTACAGTGAAAAAATGTGCCCTTGGACACAAAGCTCTCAACCTCTTAGAGCAAGAAATCTGGAGAAAGCCATGAAATAAAAGTGGGACATAGGTTCAATAATAGGGGAACTTTTTAAACATTGCTCTTACAAACTTAGAAAGTCGATAGAATAACAGGTTTTGCATTTGCATGAGTTTTCTGGAGGGTATGTAGAGGGAAACTCCAGTGTCTGCCTATCATTCTCAGCTGCCAGTACTAAAAGTGGGGTAAAAGTCCAGAAATAAGGACATTTGTTAATTATTGCTCAAGCAAAACTTAGAAAGTTGATAGAATGACAGGTTTTGCAATACCATGGATTGTCAAGAGTATGTGGCCTGCCACTGACATGCTGACATTTTATATAGTGAGATATAGCTATTTAAAATGGTTGTATAATTTTTTCCTTTAAATGTGAAGTTTAAGCATAGCTGAGTGGGTTTGCGTGCCACAGCAATTTGATCAGCACTGCTTAAATGCATTGTAATAGTGAAATATAAAAGTGTAGCTGCAGCCTTCAGTGTTGACTTAGTTTAGTGGTTAGCGTTCTGGCTTTACATGTAGTAGTTCACGGTTTGAGGGCCAAGAAAGTCCATTCAGCTTTTACATGGAAAAGCATTGTGAAATTATTTTTTTTTTATTTAATGATGTAGTAATTGATATTTGTTAAGCAGGGTAGTGTAGCTGGTCCAAAATTCCAGTGTCAGTGGATATATGATAAGAAATCCCCAATGTAAACACAAGTGTCCGATACAGTATAGTCACACCTCAAGGTAATGTAATGAAAGCACATAGGGGGACATCATGTAAAGTAAATTATATACACTTAATAATACATCAGTAATGATTAATTAATATGCAATTCTTAAATATATTTTAAAATGAAAACTGAGCAATGCTTAGCAGTGCCTAACTGTGCTTAGCTGGTTTGCGCATTGCTTAGAAATGTAATTCTAAGCAGCATTCGGCCCTGCTAAGTGGATTTGCACACCCCTAAGCTCTGCTCAGCATTTGCCACTTTAAGCACTGCCCAACTCAGCTTAGCAGGTTTGCGCACTGCTGACCTTTCCAATGACAGCAAAGGGTGGGAATATGGCTTTATTTAAACCACACACATGGGAATACAGGCAAAACCCAAAAGATTTTGATCCCTGTAGGAGCTATGGCAGGTGCTTGTTAAGGAGTGTGCTTTCTGGTACAGCACTGGGGCATTTTGGAGTCTAGGGTCATGTATATACTCCTTGTAAAGAACTATGACATCAGACTGCTGCAGGACCAGTACCAGGGCTCAGAATGCAAGGCTGAGGCCTGGAAACATCTGGCAATTGAGGTCACAAATGCCACTGGCATCCCCACACACTAGTGAGCAGGTCCATCACTGTTATGATGACCTCAAATGGAAGAAGAGGGCTCTCTTTGCCCAATGGATCCAAGATGCTTGGGACAGGAATGTCCCAGAAGTTTGTAAGTATAGCAACTGATGATTTATCCAATTATAGTATGAATATCTGATAGACAGGTATGCATAATGGTGTGTTTTTCCCCACAGCTGCAGAGGATAGTGCTCGTAATTTGGAAGCCCATGGACGATGACAGCAGAGGATGCACCAACAGTGTGGTGATACAGATATATCTTGCAATTTATATATAGTCCTATAAATAAGAAAGTGCATTTGTTTACAGCCGTTAGGTACAGTGTGTTCTGAGTGTACTGAGAAAATAAAGTTTGTCAGACTAATATTGATCTACAGGATATGCAGTACTACTGAATGTAGAATCTCAACTGTAATAAAGCACTGTGTCATGTTACTCAAATAAAGATGCATATCACAAACTGTTTTGTTTAACCTGCTATGTTGTTGAAAGAAATAGAATGTGTACAGATACTTCACAGTAAATATGACTTTGACAGCATGCATTAACTAAGGTTGTTCTGATAACCAGCTGTTATACAAAACTGTATATTGTGGAGCTCTAAAACAAGATATAAATGAAATGTGAAATATGACCTGTACTAACAGCTGAACCTTGAATATTAATGTGTAATGTATTATAGTGTGTCCCCTGCAGCATTGCCTTGTGTTAACCTTTGCATTTCAGATCTTATTATTTCAAAGGATTAATACACAATGCACTAACTATCTGTCATTCATGAATCTCAGGTATGTATGTTCAACTGTCAGTACAGTCTTTGGTGATACTACACTTAGATTACAAGGTCAGACTGTCTAACTATGTGAGTATTAGGCAGAAATCAGTCAAGGAAGAAACAGCAGCTCCCCAGTAGCTCAGTGTGATGAGAAATAGCTTTGTTGTTTATTTTTGCAACACAGACCATGGTTGGAATCTGGGGAGTGGTATTAAGATGTGTGAATAGTTATACTCAAGTAATCTTGAATATGTGTAGAAACAATCAGGTGGTGTTAACAGATGTGTTCTCCACAGGTCTTATAGGTAAAGAAAGGTCTGTAGTAGCTGTGTACCACTGTTCCAGTGTCTAACCCCATGCCTGCAAATGACAGGATAGGTACATACAACATGCACGCTTCCCAATACACATCTTTCAAGTGTCATGCTGTCACTGCTACTGATCACTGCTGCCAATAACCTTGGACACAGATATGAATCCAGGTGAAGTATGCCAGTAGCACACTCATACAACATCAGTGCAGGGTACACCTTCTTCTTCATATATGTAACCCTGACATGTATGAGTCCCCTCAAGTCATGTACCCAGAGTTGTTACAGTTTACCCCATACCATTCCAGGTTGATAGTTTAGTTTAACAGTTATGTATGTGCTACAGAAGCTATGGGCCACAGGTAGATGTAAAGTGAGGGCAGACCTGTAGAGTATTGAGCAGTATTGTTGTGAAAAATAGAAGCCTATACAGTTGTTAATGGATTTTTTTTTTCACCCCCCCACCCCTTATCTGCATCAATAATTATTATTCATATACTACGGTACATTGTTCTCAAAACCTAATGTTGGGACTTGTGTTCTATTATCGTTCATATATTTAATTGGCTGCATATTAACATACCTTGTTCAAATACCATTGTTGGTGGCCTGTTGCTATAAATTTAACTGACATGATGATACAATGCTGACTGTTATTCCATTTATGCATGTGTTCTGGTTGCTATGCAGTTGTTTCACTTATATTGTTCTGGATTAATTGGAACACCCATGCATGCTGTTATAACTAATCTTGAAATGTTTTGTTCATGACTAACCAATATATTTTGAAAAACCTCAATACCATAGCATGTTTGGGAAGGCAGATCCCAGTGGATCCTCCTGTCTCACCTCATCTGGCTATGGCACTGGGTCCCAGCACTTCTGGGACCCAACCTGGAACTGCCTCCTCCACTGGTCCTGCACCACCCTCAGGTGGAGCCGCCTCAAGGCATGGGGCCTGTCCCCAACTGGGTGCGGGCACTGTGATAGAACCAGTCACTCACCAATAGTTCTGAGGTATGGTGCACAGGGTCATCCAGACAGAGTTGGATGTATGCCTAAGCCAGATCCATGGCAAACTGGTGCACCTTGAGGGCAGCCTGCCCCTGTTGTCCAGCCCCCAGCACAGCCATCTTTGGGGCTGTGAAGGGGCAGTCGTGACTGCCCATGGGTGTGGACCTCGGTCCCACTGTTTCCATCTGGGGGCACTTGGGCCTCCGATTCCAAACCACCCTCCCCATCCAAGGTGTTTAACCCCTCATGCGTCATACATGAATCCTTTCTGCTATCTTGTCTGTCTGCAAAAGCAGCCTCTCCTACCTAACCCACCTCCCCAAATGTATGTACAAGCCTTCCCAACATCCCACTCTCACAAAAAAATGGCATCTGTCCCGCAAAAAAATATTGACCCATACATAGCTCTCCACTTTGCCCCGCATACACTGACGTCAATCAATTTACCCTCAAATTACTCAACCAATGTATGTCACCCACACTCCTCCCTATGTGGTGTGAGGCTCTAAATTCCAAATTGTCCACATCATGCACAGCTGTTGCTGCATAAGAAATGGAAAGCTATTGTCCTTTCCTACACCTGTCCTGCACATCCCTAGCTGCCTTTCGCATTGTTTTTCCCCTTCTTGCCCTCATTTCACCTCTTTCCTATCACCCTTTTTTCTTTTCTTTTTTTTTTTTGAAATTAGCTTGGGTTTAAGCGGGAATAAGCAGTGCTAAGAGAAGCCAAAATAGGCTGAGTGCCTCTTGGTATCACTGAACATTGCACAAACCCTTTTGCCCAGCAACAAAATAACCAGCCTTGCCAGGTCTCAAACCCAGGATTCCGTACACTTTAGTCACAGCAATGTACCACTACACCATATGAGCTGTGTGATTTATTCATGCTTTTGTAAATATATCATGCATTATGGTCATTTAACATTAGAGAAAAAAAAAGTTAATACTGCCAAGTCTTGAACCCAGGACCTTGTTCACTACAGTTACATCAACATACTGCTATACCATCTGAGCTTAAAGGTTTCATAATGCTTTTGTAAATATATCATACATTAGGTTCATTTAACATTAGGAGAAAAAATACCACAGCCAATTCTCCAACCCACAGCCTTATACACTACAGTCAGCACAACAGGCCACTAATGCAAACCAGCTCTGGAAAATGTGTGATGCTTTTGCAAAGATATCATGCATTACAGTCATGTAACAGGACAACAATTAAAAACATACAGATTACTGAACCTAGGAGCTTCTGCACTACAGTCACAGCAACACACCAATACACCAAACAGCTGTATGTTATCACTGATGATTTTGTAATAATATCAGGTACTGCAGGGATGTGATTGCAGGGGAAAATACAACACTGCCAATGCTTGCACCCAGAACCCTCTGAACTACAGTCAGAGGAACATACCAGTACAACAACTGCCCTCTGGAGTATAGCAGTAGTCTTCACAAACATATGCTGATTGCCAGTCGCATAGTACTCCAATATATAGTGGCCCAAATCACACTGTACTTAGGCCTCTGATGCAGATACAGAACCAGTACACAGACAAATAAATGCTGCTGGATGTACAGGAGGCCTACAATATCAGGTAGAGCTGCCAACAACTGCACAGACTGTTGCTGAATATCCACAGTTGTGCCCCCTATTTATGGCAGTGTTGTCATAACATCTAACCTGTCTGCCCACATACTGGCAAGCCAGTGCAGATTGGGGTAACAAAACCATGACAGACAGCTCTGTGTCAACATCATACCCATCAGAACACACATGTCCATTCAAATCCCGTGTTACGAAAAGTATGCATGCACATATGTCTTGCAAATACACATGACAGATTAATGGCTCACTAGCTCTATCTGTAACATTTCTAGCATCTGTCACATCTAGACACCCACAGTCTTGGTATGCATAACAGTCTGTGGCATGATAACTACAGGAATGTCAATACTACCCTGTGAAACTGGTTGCCCCTACTGCAGTCAGTGCCACCCACAGTAGCATTTTAAAGGCCTGCAGGGTGGGACACATCTCACTACTATGAATATGTGTAGTAAATGTTGACTGCCACTCTCTGGATGGCACTATTATGTAACATATGAACCACAGGCACATGCCTCACCTGAACTGTTGTGGGTACCTTCAACCAGGCCATACTGTGACACAACAGCTGACACCACTCCCTCACTGACATTAATAGCTTGCTCTCCCCAATGTCTTTACAATCCCTGGTGTGACTCCTGGCCAGAATGCAGCAGCTGCAGCCTACTACACATGCAGATGTATGTCCAGCTTCCTGCTACATGCCTAACATTGCTCCCAAACACCTAGAGCAGGGCATCCACAGAACAGCCAAACATAAAGGGTTGGGGGGATGTTGAGGTTTTAAGGGACAAGTGTCTCAGTATCCCCCTACAAACATACACAGCTGATAGGCCAGCATCAACTGTAGTAGCATGCACAGTCAGATAGAAAAGGATGTATGACACTCACATCTGCCTGTCTCCTTACTCACCCCAACACACATTTACACAATACACTGCTACACAATCTTGAAAGTCTGTTAACAATGGCCAGAAATACATACCTCTCAACTGTACAGATTTCCACAGAATGTCCAGGATTTTGGTTCATATTTATGCCCTGTTACTCATAACATTTCTGGGATCCTGTTAAATCACTGGAATGATATCAGGAATGAAGTCATTAAATAATGATATACCATACCTCTCAACCTCTTAGTGCAAGAAATCTGGACAAAGCCTGACAAAATGGGGGGATAAAGGTCCAAAATGGGGACATATTTTAAATATTGGTGTGATAAACTTAAAAAGTTGCTAGAGTAACAGGGTTTGTTTCAACATACATTTGCTGAAGGATATGAAGTCTGAAACTTAAATGGATGTCATTATTTAGTGACTTCAATCCTCAGATCACCCTAGTGATTTTCCAAAAAAACACAAATTATATGAGGAACAGACCAAAAATAAGAGCCAAACTTCAGGACATTCTGCGAAAATCTAGACAGTTGAGAGGTATGTGATATACATATCAGTTTCAGACTTCAGATCCCTCAAAAATGTATGTCCAAACAAACCCTGTTACTCCAGCAAGTTGTTAACTGTAAAACAGCAATACTTACAATCTGTCCCTCATTTTGGAAAATTGTCCCCCCATTTTGTTGGGCATTCTCCACATTTCTTGTGCTAAGAGGTTGGCAGGTATGCAGACATAACATGCAAAACTTGTCATCAATCCAAAAAATAGACAGTATTTCCACCTACCATCTGTGATGCTGTAGCTCTCACACCTCGATAATTTCCTCCTCACAGGCCAGGAAAAGGGGCAAGACCCACATGAAGGACTTAATTATAGCACTGTGTTGCTATGGCATTGGCTAATGAAAAGACCAACACAGCTGTTCTGGATGCAATTAGCAAGTGGGAGACACAGATTGGTGCACAGGCCATCACCTGCTCATAAGCGTTACCTACAAAAGGCAAGCTGCTGCCTATGCTAAACAGGTCTGAAACTTTTTATGAAAGACAGACTGCGAATCTGGAAAACAATCCTTGTGTATTTCTTCGGAGAAAAGAGTACAGCACTATAACAGGTATGTCAAACAATTAAGCATGTAATTGAATGCAGATGGGAGATGCAGTCATGGGAAATAGGAAGTTAAACAGTAGGTCTCAACAAGACTTGCTGGACTGACATGTTACTGTTAGTCTGCTGTCCAGCACCTATGGCCATCCCTCATGGCTCTGTCTACAGTGACATAGATCACAGCTCTGGCCCCTGAGTCACCCCAGCAATGGTCAGCTCACATATGACTACTACTGGAGTGTCTGTTGTACAATACTGACTGTGGCACTGCCAAGTCAGCTACCTGGAATGTTGTAAATATTCATATGTGATTTGTGAATATTACTATGATCCATATGCTTGTCTTACAAATGTAAGAGACCTATACAGGTTATGTGGATAGTAAACAACTGGTGCAGAAGTGTGTGCTGAACTGTATGTTATGTACTGAGCTCATACCTCTCAACTGTCCAGAGTTTTGCAGACTGACCACATGTTTGCCTCATATTTGTAGTCATTTTCTCATACAGTTGTGTTTTGTCTGGCAAATCACTGGCAAATCATTAAAGACTGAAGTCATAAAATAATAGCATACATTTGAATGTCAGATGTCATATCTTTCAGAGTATTCCTGTGAATGCAAAACCTACTTTACTATCAACTGTCTAAGTGTGTTAGACCAATATTTATAAAGTGTCACTATTTTGGGGCCTTTGTTTCACATTTATTTGTGCCTTTGTCCAGATGTCTTGCTCTAACAGGTTGAGGTATGACTGAACTGCAAGAGTGTAAACACAGTGTGCCATACTGACAAAGAACAGAAATGTATATCAAGCATTACCTGTGCAAATATATGCATTAATAGTAGACGATGGAAGCCTCAAACATACAGACATTAGTTGCAAAATGCAAGTAAATAAGCTACACTTGTTTTATGAATGTGTTATCTCAATTTCAGTGCATCAAACAGACATAAATGTCTACAGCTACAGGCTTTTGTATTGCTTTGAAACATAAATAATTACTAGGTTGAAAATGGAAAAGTGCTTAACTGTGTTATGACTTCCAGTGCTACACACACACATCAGACAGATATGTATGCCTGAAGCACAGAAGTGTTAGTTGCTGTTAGCCTGTGAAAAGAAGGCAAGTGACAAACAGTGATGTAATATGAGATAACGCAGCATTAATGTGAATTATTACTTTCAGACACAAACAGCTTTGCATGTTGTATAGGAAATAGGCAAATTGTTTACACACACACACACATATATATATATATATATATATATATATATATATATATATATATATATATATGTTTGTGTTGTCTGCATTCTGCATTGCTCTAAGTATCAGTCATCTCTGCATGTAATTTAGATTTGAAGCTCAGTGTTTAAGCTTTGATGACTTGTATTTTGTATGTTATTGTAGTATTACATTTGTTTGGTTATACATATTCTGTTCTGTTCTGTTGTACTTTTAACAGTTCTTGGCTAGGGTCTGTTAACAAAGGTCACCAAAGAATTCCTTTGAAACATGTAAATAGCAGCAGTTAAGTAGTGTGTGTAGCTAAGGTACATCATTTCTCTCTTAATTACAAATATCTGTAGTTAGCTAAAGTGTTTCTGTGTTGTACAGTGCTCTGAGTATCTGTCATTTCTGCATTTAACGTTGATTTGAAGCCCTTTAGTTAAGCTTTGGAAACATCTATTTTGTATCTTATTCCAGTATTACATTTGTTTTGTTAAAAGTGTTCTGTTCTGTTGGAGTTGCAAGGGTTCCCCTTGTTGCGTTCAAATATTTGTTGGAGTTTGACTTGGATGCCCCTACTACAAATCTCATTTTGAATACACCACTCATATTTCATCAGCTTATCCTACTGAGTGGACAGAAATCATTTGTGAGGGCCCAGTCCCCTTAGTTTCTCAACCAGAAATTATCATGTTTAATCCCTTCCCATATAACCTATAAACAAAAAAAAAATTACTGTATTTCTGTCTATTCCAACTTTATTACTTCAATTTGCTTTTGCTGTCTGTTCTTACAATGACTCAATTGCACTTATTCTACTGCATTTATTATTGCTTGTTATGCGGTGGTGGTGCTGTGGTAGTGTTGTCGCCTCACAGTAAGATGCTGTCTGGTTTGATTCTCAGCTAGAGTGTCTTCTACATGGAGACATGCATGAATGGGCGTACCTTCATTGTAGGTTGTGCATCAGGGCTGGTAACTCAGCACGTAAAAATCAACTACCAATCATTAGCGGACCAGAGTTCTGCTGTGGCGACCCCTAACTGGGAAAAGCCGAAAGACACAAAGTAGCCAAATGTAATTCTAACCATTATGCTAAGGCTTTGGATTTAAGCACATGGGCTTCAGGCCAGTTGTTTTACATGAAGAAGGTTTGTGGTCTGCACTGTTGTGGGGAGAGAGAGCAGATTATGCCCTTCTGAGCTAGAAATTGCTGGTTAAAGGCTCATTGTGACTGCTTATTTGAACTGTTTTTTTTCTGCTCTGCTGAATATAGCTTTGTTTGTATAACTTCAGCACTAATCCAGGCCTTCTTTTTTGGATAGGGTTCCCTGCACCCTAGTGTCAGGAGTATGCAGTTAGAAGTTGTGTGAGTGAAGACTGCTGGAACAGGGCTCTTTTCTGAACTTTAGTATTGGTTAATTGGTTAATCTTTTTAAATTCATTTGCTCTTGTTTGCTATTGTCATATTTAAGTGTGTTACCTGTTCATCTGTGTTACATTGACCTAAACAGAGTTTAAATATCTTTAGCATAGTCTGGTTACAAGTTTTGCATTCACATCTGTTTGTGTGATTCCTGTGTTTCCTGCTACGCCATCTAGTGTTGGCCAGGGCCTGCCTGCACTTACTGGGAGAAGGTGAACTCGTTGCACTGGTCTGCAATAGGGTGTTGAGCTTAGAGCACAGGGACAAGGGTTGACTGGTCACTCTCAGTGTTCCTATTGTACCTTTGTTTTGTGGTATTTAAACCCAGCATGTGCATGGCTTTGTGCTTTTGTGCAGTTTTAACTCTTTGAGAGGTAACTCAGTTGCACTTCTTTCCCTTACCAGCACTCCTGTGTGAGTGAGGCCCTTGCCTGCAGGTACTGTCTTGATGTTATCCAGCCATACTCACACCTATAGGTGCTATCATCAGATAGTACCCACTCTACTATCCCTGACGTCTCTTCCACAGATGCTGATAATCATGGATGGACAATTTCCTGGAATTTCTCATGCTAGTCTGGTTGATATGGGCATCCTGACACAGTGTAGCAGCTGCCTTATGTACACAGACAACTCTGTCCTACTACCATCTAAGAACACAATATATGAGAGATGCAATCACATTAAGAACCTAGAATTCTTGCTGTCTCGGTCACAAGACACTACATGATTGACAGACCACAATGCTTTGCAAGAAATGGCCTTCATCTGTCTCCCCTGGGCTTTAGGCTTCTGGCAAAAGTACTTGCCTCCCCCATAGTGCCTTTTTTAGGCAAAGTCATGAGCACAAAATTACCAGCATGAAACCTTATTATAAATGAAATGTAAAGGTAATGCTGCTAAATGCTAGGAGTCTTAGCATGTAACTGCACACATTGCAAGCATTCCTTGCCCTGGAGGATGCTGACATTTGTGCAGTCACTGAAACCTGGTTCAAAGCTGTGCAGAGCACCCCAGCCTTACCAGGTTACTCATCCTACCATACTTTCAGACCCCAAATGTAGGGCTACAAATCCAAAGGAGGTGGAATTTCAATATTTATCAAAGACATACACACCTCCAGGTTGATCAAATGGTATGACGCACAGGAAACACTCCAAGTGCAGTTAACTGTTGACAAAACACCTATTGAAATCGTAGCTAGATACAGACCCCCAACCATGACTCAGGACACCCACTCCACCTATCTGGACTTACTTGAATCTGTTAAGATTCAACCCTCTACCCTGATCTTGAATGACTTTAACTACCCAGCCATAGACTGAAAGACCTATTCTATGCAAACATGAATGCACAGTGATTCCTCGGCTTTGGCAATGCCAATGCATTGGATCAGCTGGTCAACACCCATATGACAGGTGGAAATATCTGTACCTGGTCCTAACCAACATGAGTAGCCACTTAAGCACTCCTACAGTGTCATCCTCCTTGGTAAGATCTGATCATAACGCCATCACTTTTGAGGTCATCATCTCCCCAGTCCCCCTTGTTAGGGTCAAACAAAAACACTTTTCCAAAGCTGACTACAATCTTCTCAGAGCAGGTATACATAGCTTCACAGCCACCATCCCTTCAGTTGGAGCTTGCAGTAATATTCAAGCCTACACTTAAAAACTATATCAGCACCTACATAGCTGTATGGACTCAGCAATACCTAACAGGACAAAACCATCTCCCTCAAGGTAGAGTTAAACCTGTGTGGTGAACAGCAGCAATACAAAAACTCCATAATAGGTGGAAATATTTTCTGTACAGGGCCAAGAAGGAACAAGTGCCATATTGGAAGCAATCTCACCTTTGTCTGAACAAGCAAATTAGGTCACAGGTGAATTACTGTAAGTCTAAATTTAAGTGCAAATTAGGCACATTCACCAAGGGCAATCACAAGGCCTTCTTCACATATGTCCACAATCTCAGAGGTAACACCCAAATCTGCTCTGTACTGGAGGTCAATAACACCACATATACATATGCCATAGATATAGCCAACATGCAGCAGACAGGTTAAATGAAAACCTCACCCCCCTGTCCCCCAATCATCAAACAAGGACATCTCCAGCACCTGCCCCCTCCCCTCATCATCATGGAGCAGGTCCTTAGTGGCCTCTCAAAGGCAACAAATTGAAGTCTCCATGGGACCTGATAACATCCCTGGCTGTATCCTACATGAACTCACCCATGAGCTCTCAGCTCCATTACACACCATAGTCAACCAAAGCCTGTGCACTAGTGTCATCCCAGCTGCATGGAGGACAGCCACTGTCATCCCGCTACACAAATGTGGAGCATCCACTGACCCAGGCAATCATATGCACATCAGCCTAACTAGTCTGATCTGCAAGGCCATGGAACACATTATCAAGGACATTATAAACAGGGACATCAGCAACCTCAAAATGCTTGAACCCACACAGTTTGATATTGTCAAAGGGAGATCAGGCCTGTTAAACTTGGTCAACTTCTTTGAAGCAGTCACCAAACACATGGACGAGGGAAGATGGTGCACATTGCCTGCCTTCACCTAGCAAAAGCCTCGGACAATATTCCTTAGTTGGCCATAATACATAAGCCTAACCAGCTAGGCATAAACCCATATGTTACCAGATGGTTAGCTAACTGGCGCAATGCTAGAACCTGCTCAGTTAAAGCAGTGGAAGCCACCTCTTGTAGCAGACACGTAAAGAGTGATGTGCCCCAAGGATCTGTATTGGGTCCTCTACTGTTTGTGATATACTTTTCTGAGGTGCAAGCTAAAACCAGTGGTCTGTGGCTGACCAGGTTTACAGATAACTGCAAGCTTGGTGCTGTCTCACATTCCCCTAGTGATGTGACCATCCACCAAGAGGCCCTTACCCAAAGTAATGACTGGTGCCAGAAGCATTCCCTCAAACTGAATTCCAGGAAATGCATTATTATCCCCATTGAAGTAGATGTCATCCACACTAATTATGATAGTAATAACAACGTACTAAGCATGAAATCAGTCGTGAGGGACCTGGGCACCCAGGTTGATAGCAACCTGACAGTTTACCACCATGTTGGCAACATTATACGGAAGGCTGTCTACATGATCCAGCTCACAAATAAGGGTATGTCATCCAGGAACCAGGAGGTCTTAACATCCCTGTACTCCTCCCTTATCAGACCTATTACCGAGTGCATTGCCTCCTTTAGCAAGTACCTTGCCAAACACATGCAAGACCACAGCAATTCCTGACCAGGAAAATCTAGGGTCTCAAACACCTATCCTATACAGATAGGGAGAAAGCCCTGTCCCTCTACTCAGTTGCATACAGACTGATCATAGGTGACCTGTGTCTGGCATACAAGCCCATTTCTGACCCAGCCTTGATGGAGTTGCTGCATATCCATAAGACAAACCCCACTCACGCAACCCGCATGCAAGACCCTCACCTGATCTGTGACATGAATAATACTTTTTGGCAGGATAGATTTGTGTCCCAAACACTACACTACACTGTCTGTAAAGTACACTCCCTCCCCATGTCTAGCAGAGTACCTCTCTAGCCTTCTTTAAAAAGTAGCTGGATGACTGCATGGGAAACAGAAAATGCACTCCTGGGATCCCACCTGTGTCCCAGTTGGACAGGGGAACAGGTGCTGACTTTGAAGGGACATGTGCAAAAATCTTGGCTAGGCTTATGAGGGCCTCTGGGCCAATAGCCTAGTATCATCCCATGAACCTATGCACCTAGAACTTTACATGTTTCCTGTATGCATTGCAGACTGTCCTGCAACGTTGTTTTAAATTAATCCCTGTGAGTCTGAACTGTGTAGTTACTGTATTGACAGAGAATTTTCTTGTTCCTTTATTAGTTATTATCAAATATCATTACACCTTATCAATGTGTCTGGTCTGTATAGCACTAAGCTAGCTCTTAGACTACTTGCATATGCACTTGGTGACACTGTATAGCTCACTCCAATAGCCTTGGTCTTGGTCACACTTACCATTTTGCTAATAGGCTCATCACACAGTAGGATTCATCACCCTTTATTGAGTGCCTTACAGTATTTATTTATTTATTTATTATTTATTTATTTATTTATTGACATTTGTTAACTGGGTTAGTCCAGCTGGGCTTTTGGCCCATTTTCAGTGGAGACCCGAGGAGAAAAGCTCCAAGAAATACAGTTTGTGTCTTTCGGCTTTTCCCAGTTAGGGGTCACCACAGGGGAACTCCGGTCCGATACAGTAACAAAACAAATTCAGCTATTGTGTTATTCATTGTTGGTAAAAAAAAACATTTTAGTAATGAAACATTCAAGACATTGAGTTATACAGACATTATAATATTCAATGCATACATTGTAGCACACAATTATCTTATTTGGTGGGGCTTAAGATAAAGGGGAGGAGAATAAAAAATAACAAGATAGAGTTATTTGCATATTTACAGATAGTAAGGTTTGAGCCATTTTTAAGGTACCTAAAGTACAGAGAGGTATTAGCAGTAGAGGAATTTCTGAACCTATGCACCTATGCAGTAGCTGTTAAAGAGCTGAATTGTGGCAGTCAGAACAACCTTAAAGTCTAGGCTGAAGGACCCATAGGTAGCAAAGTTGTGTCAGTCTTTACCAGGAGTGTGTGTGTGTGTGTGTGTGTGTGTGTGTGTGTGTGTGTGTGTGTGTGTGTGTGTGTGTGTGTGTGTGTGTGTGTGTGTGTGTGTGTGTGTGTGTGTGTCTTCAAAAATCAAATCACAAAGTGTGTGTGTCAGCTACTTGAGCAGGGACCGGAAGTACTGGTTGGACAGAGATGGTGACTGATGTTTTGGACTGACTGCTCTACTGAGATGTTAACCTCATAGCTGTGCCGGTGGGGAGTGTTATTGGGGATGTGGAGTGAGAGAGAGAGAGAGAGAGAGAGAGAGAGAGAGAGAGAAACCAGCCCCACACTGACTGTGATCTCTGTGTGCTCTGAAGGGTAATTGTACTTTAATGTGAGCGTACTTGTAATACTCCCATTGTGTACATCTTCACTGGGGGTAATGGTGAGGATTTAGCTCCCTGATGACTGGGCCAGTGCAGAGGCATCACACTGACAGTACGCGCTGGTGGATACAGATGGCATATCACATCATGTAGCATCATTGAGCCTCTTTTAGTCTGACAATGTCATACAGGATTATGTCACAGATTGTCCAGGGCCCACTGACCATTCCTGACATACTCTGGCTAAGTCAGTATGTACTCCACACCTGTATCTGATTGTCTGACACCTATGGCTAGGCTATCATACCTGGTGAACCCCATAGCAGAACAGCAAGTTATAGGTACTAGTAGTGGGTGGATGCTGGCACTGGGTCAGCAGCAGTGCATACATACTGAGCATACAATGTAAGGGAATTAATACAGTACCAGATATCCAGGTACCATCACTGTGTCCTCAGGGGTCTGGCACGTCACAGAAGCATTCCCCAAACTATGCAGACAAACATCATGTATTGTCCAACTGGTGTCTGGGAATACCCATTTATCTGGTGAGGGAGGTCTACAGCTATCAGGTACATGTACACATTCCACAAACATCTGGGTACTGCAGATGTCAGACACCTATGAGGAGGTCACGCTACAACACACATGCACTGATCTCAGTTACTGTGTAGCTCAGGTGTTCCGTGAATGTCCACATGCACCTGTAGGAGCACTCACCTATTTGTGGGATGTTGGCTGGAAGACATGGTACTGTAATGCTGCCCATAGGGGTCATCCAGCAGTCGATGGCACTGATGTGTCTGGACACATAACAACACAGTCTGTCACAGCAGACAGGCCACTTATGGTATTCCTGGTACCATACAAGGTTACTAGGCTATGGGCCCTAAACAGCCATATCCCTAGGCCACATGTTAGCCCATGTGTATGCAAGGCAACAGCTGATGTCCCTGTCCAACAGGGAAACAGGTGGTATCCCAAGGGTGTATGTGCGGTTAACCATCCAGTTGACCAGGTTACACCTGCAAAGATGTAGGTAGCTACCTTGTCTGATGTGGACAGAGTTGTGAAAAACACAGATAAAGAGAAAACCAAAAATACTCCAAAAAGGTGGAAGCGGACAAGTACAGCAAAGCACGGGCTGTTTATTTAACGTAATCGCTTTCGGCTAAGGATATTCCTCAGCCTTCTTCAGACTAAAACAGTAACATACTCACAGCAAGACCTTATATATAAAAAATACATGTACAAATTAAGACAATTAAAATAGTTAACTGCATTAATTAACCACTTAACTCACTTCAAGCCTAGATTTTAAAGTGCTAATCCCTTGTAACACAGACAGCTTTTAACATTTCTGTTAGATAAAAAGTATGTTATCTAAATAAGTGTCTTGTAAACTTCAAATAAATCAAATAAAATCAAATCAATACCACTAAACTGAATTAAACTGAATTAACAAACGGAACTCCTAGGAATAAGAAAATATAAGAATATATAATACTCTACGTTTCCAATAAATGAGTCACTCAATGATAAAAATTATGACTTATGAAAAGAAACTAAAAAATTATTATAACCATGTTTATATGTATTTGTATAAAGTGTGTATATCTATGCATTCATATTATAAATTTGAATATCAATATAACAACCAACTCATCGCTTCAATGCTTTTATTTTGAGGATGCATTTTATGGAAGCATACTCATTTAAACCTGGTGGTAAATGTGCAAATGTTCTAATTTGCCAAAACACCTCCTGTTCTTCCAGCCATAATTGCCATGGACCTCCCCTAATGTGAGTTTTAACCTGGTGAATCACTGTAAACAAGAAAGAATGCTCAGGATATTCATAAATGTGCTTTGTAAGTGCGTTAGTCAAGTCCTTTCTCCCTATGGCATACAGATATTCATAAATTCTTTTCTTTAATGACCTCTCCGTTTTGCCAATATAAAAGGACGAACATTTCTTACACAAGGCAACATAGACTACCCCCTTAGTTTCACAATTGTATTTATCATTAATAAAATAAGTTCTACCATTAATGTTAATTTTGTTACCCGGTAAAATGTATTTACACTGGGGGCACCTACCACATTTAACCATGCCCGTACCATTCACTCTAGTTTTAACTATGGTCTTTTCAACAAGGTTCTTTAGATTTACCCCTTGTCTGTATGTGAAAGTTGGATGTTGTCCCACCACTTTAGCCAGTGTCTGGTCTTCCAAAAGAATATTCCAATTCTTGAAAATAATGCCCCTAATTATCTCACAATCCGTACAAAAAGTAAAGAGAAAATTAATAGGGGGCATGTTACCTGTATTAACCTTTTGTTTTACTTGTAGTGTTCCCCTCCCAAAAGGGGCCTAAAATGTCCTGTTTCTCTTTTAATCTGTACTTCATACATTATATCTTTTACTAAAGAATCTGGGTATCCTCTCTTGGAGAACATTTCACATAAATCATCACATTCACTAATGAACTCCTGTTTTTCAGAAACCATTCTTGCTGCTCTGACGAACTGCCCTTTCACCACACTTCTCTTTTGGTGAAAGGGGTGGCTGCTAGAAAAGTGGAGATACAAATTTTAATAAGTGGGCTTTCTATAGATCATGGATTTAAATTTGTTGTTGATCTTGTCCTTACTTAATATAAAATCTAAAAAGTTGATCTCATCAACCCCAACAGTAAAAGTGAATTGAAGGAAGTTAGTCATTTTTGAGATACTGTTAATAAACTCAGGTATCTGTTCTAGTTGCCCTTTCCATAAGAAACACATGTCATCTTGGTAGCGAGTGTACCAAGTGACATTTTGCTGGTACATCTCATTTTGGAACAATCATTGACGTTCCCAGTATGCCAAAACACTATTTGCAAAACTGCACCCACAGGGAGACCCCATGGCTATCCCCGTTTTTTGAAGAAAAAACTGATCTTTAAACACTAAGAAATGATTTGATAACACCAGTTCCAAAAGAATCTCTACCAAGTACATTTGGTCATTGGTTACCTTTTTAAACAACATAAAATTTTTTGTCCACTCTATACCCAACTGATGAGGAATTACCGTGTACAAATCTTTAATAGCCACAACAAGAAAAATAAGGCTTGGATCATATTCAATCTTGTTAATGTCTTCCAAAAAACCCCAGGAATCTTTGCAAATTTGTGCCTCATCCATTAATAGGGGTTTGAGAATACCATCCACAAACATGACACACGCATATGTGATGGATCCTCTTCCATCCACAATTGGTCTGAAAGGGGGATCAATCAAATCCTTGTGGATATTCGGAGTACCAAACATAGTTGGAATTCTGGGGGCTGGCATAGTCAAGTAGTGTAAGACGTCACAATCAATACTACCTTCCAGGAACAAATCATTTAGTACACCTCTAATTTTTCTGTAGGCTGAATTAACCTCATTAAGGCTTGACTTCGAATAAGTTCCTGATTGAAGGTGTTCTAACATATTTCTATCATAAAAGTATTCATCCATGAAAACGAGACCCCCTCCCTTATCGGGCATCATAACCCTTATCTTACATTCATTAAGGAGGGAAATAAAGTCTAACTCAAACTTAGAAACATTACTTTTCGTTAATTTAGGAACACATGCGAGTTAAACATTGCCCTTAAGTCTATCTCACATAGCTTTTCAAAAATGCTTAAGACTCCATGTAATGGAGGATTAAAAATGCTAGATACTTTATAAGAGTTAAGTAGTGTGGGTGTATTACCTAAACTAAAGGCAAGATTTAATTTACGCACAAATAACTTCAAGTCTATAATTGTGTTAACAAGTTTACATTTTTTATCTGGAACAAATGAAAGTCCTTTAGAAAAAAAGTCTATCAATACTTGTTAAACAGTTAACACCATGTAATTATAGATCTTGAAGTCCTCTTGTTTACTTGTAAGAACATTAGGTCCCCTTATTTCAATTGGAGTCATCTCCTGCGCTGATTCCCTCTTTTCCTTCTCTGTGTTCGCCCCCTATTGTTCGTCGTGGTGTTGTTGTTGTTCGACCTTTGATTTGACCTGTCTCTCACCCTGGAAAAACCCTGGTTGTTATCATCTTCATCTGGGGATTGTTCCATTTGGTTTTGATTAATAAAATGTACACTATTGCCATTTGTATTATTAACATGGCTCCTAATACGTTCGCTCCTCCGAACAGGCACCCTCTCTTGGTTAAAAGAATCATCTCGAGCCACCAGGGGGGAGTTGTTAATAGTAGCCTCACTGTTCCCCCAAGAACCAGATTGTCCTAAAGGAGGGGGGGTAGGCCTTTTTATTACTACAATCTTTAATATCTCTATCGATTTTGTGTTTCTTATTCAACAGCAGTTTAGAGATGGATGCTTCAATACTGGACAAGATTCTTAAATAATCATACTTATATCTAATAAAATCAGGATGCTGTTGCAAGAAAGACTCAAGTTGTATCAGGTCTTCTTGCAAACTGTTTATTTCAAAACCATTATAGTTAATTAATGATGCTAAAAATTCAAAGCCCTGTTTGTCAAATAGGACCAACAGTTCTTGATGAAAAACTAAATTGTTAACCAGACCAGCAGGGTATCGCCATTGGCGCAAACCCTTGGGAATTATTTTCTTACTAATACATTCTTGGAGGTAAGAAACCTCCAACTGCAATTTACTGCATCAAAATAGTTTAAAGTCAAAGATGTTCAGTTTATCAGAGAAGGTACTCACCGAGCTCTCCTCATTACTTGAAGGATCAATCGGGTTACTAGCACCGGCAAAAAAGTCTTTTTTTGAAAGAAAATTAGCCATGGTTGGTATATGCATTGTTTCTCTTTCCCCATTGGGATGCCCGTTAAGACCATTTGTATCTCCTCCTGTAATTCGCCTCCCCTCAGGCTGCCTAGGCATCCCCTGTGCTTCGTTACCATCCTGCAACAGTGGTGTGTTCCCCATTTGAATACCTGGAGTTGTTACAGCAGTAGTTACAGCAGTAGGAAACCCAGCGGAACCCACTTGTTGTGAAGAAGGGTTCCTCTCTACACAATCTTGTATTTTTTGTGTTAAATGGTCGACTCTGGTTAGTAACATATTAACCAGAGCCGTTAAGTCACCCGAGGCTTTACCATCCTCGGAGTTCCAATAAGAACGAGATTCACGCTCATCTTGTGAATATAATGGCTGTGAAGCAGCCCCATGATGCTCGTTATGCTGCCCTCCAACTCCGTTACCACCAGACATGACAAAGTTGCGAAAAACACAGATAAAGAGAAAACCAAAAATACTCCAAAAAGGTGGAAGCGGACAAGTACAGCAAAGCACGGGCTGTTTATTTAACGTAATCGCTTTCGGCTAAGGATATTCCTCAGCCTTCTTCAGACTAAAACAGTAACATACTCACAGCAAGACCTTATATATAAAAAATACATGTACAAATTAAGACAATTAAAATAGTTAACTGCATTAATTAACCACATAACTCACTTCAAGCCTAGATTTTAAAGGGCTAATCCCTTGTAACACAGACAGCTTTTAACATTTCTGTTAGATAAAAAGTATGTTTTTGTACGGATTGTGAGATAATTAGGGGCATTATTTTCAAGAATTGGAATATTCTTTTGGAAGACCAGACACTGGCTAAAGTGGTGGGACAACATCCAACTTTCACATACAGACGAGGGGTAAATCTAAAGAACCTTGTTGAAAAGACCATAGTTAAAACTAGAGTGAATGGTACGGGCATGGTTAAATGTGGTAGGTGCCCCCAGTGTAAATACATTTTACCGGGTAACAAAATTAATATTAATGGTAGAACTTATTTTATTAATGATAAATACAATTGTGAAACTAAGGGGGTAGTCTATGTTGCCTTGTGTAAGAAATGTCCATCCTTTTATATTGGCAAAACGGAGAGGTCATTAAAGAAAATAATTTATGAATATCTGTATGCCATAGGGAGAAAGGACTTGACTAACGCACTTACAAAGCACATTTATGAATATCCTGAGCATTCTTTCTTGTTTACAGTGATTCACCAGGTTAAAACTCACAATAGGGGAGGTCCATTGCAATTATGGCTGGAAGAACAGGAGGTATTTTGGCAAATTAGAACATTTGCACATTTACCACCAGGTTTAAATGAGTATGCTTCCATAAAATGCATCCTCAAAATAAAAGCATTGAAGCGATGAGTTGGTTGTTATATTGATATTCAAATTTATAATATGAATGCATAGATATACACACTTTATACAAATACATATAAACATGGTTATAATAATTTTTTAGTTTCTTTTCATAAGTCAAAATTTTTATCATTGAGTGACTCATTTATTGGAAACGTAGGGTATTATATATTCTTATATTTTCTTATTCCTAGGAGTTCCGTTTGTTAATTCAGTTTAATTCAGTTTAGTGGTATTGATTTGATTTTATTTGATTTATTTGAAGTTTACAAGACGCTTATTTAGATAACATACTTTTTATCTAACAGAAATGTTAAAAGCTGTCTGTGTTACAAGGGATTAGCCCTTTAAAATCTAGGCTTGAAGTGAGTTAAGTGGTTAATTAATGCAGTTAACTATTTTAATTGTCTTAATTTGTACATGTATTTTTTATATATAAGGTCTTGCTGTGAGTATGTTACTGTTTTAGTCTGAAGAAGGCTGAGGAATATCCTTAGCCGAAAGCGATTACGTTAAATAAACAGCCCGTGCTTTGCTGTACTTGTCCGCTTCCACCTTTTTGGAGTATTTTTGATGTGGACAGAGTGCCCAGTTCACCACAGGGTTATTGTGTGTGACAGACATCCAAGCTGCCAACAAGGCCAGTCCAGGTTTCTCACCAGGTGGAGGTTTTGTGTGTGTGTGTGTGTGTGTGTGTGTGTGTGTGTGTGTGTGTGTGTGTGTGTGTGTGTGTGTGTGTGTGTGTGTGTGTTAACAGAGTGGAGCATGACTTGCACTCATGCAGCATTCCCAGCAATGTAATTGCCTGGCATGCCAGAGTATAGTAACTCCTGAGGGGTATGTATGACACCAGGTAGAGGGTTGGCCTTATAGCCTATAGGTGTATGGTAGATGTCTGATCTGGTCTATATTATGATATTGCACACTCAGAAGAGTGAATGACACATAATCAACCCCATGTAAGTGAAAGCTTACAATGTCGAAACCTCAGAAGAGCGATTTTTTTCCAAGGGAAAAAAATCTCTGTTCCGAAACAAACAAACGAATAAAAAAAAAAAAACTGTAAAACATTGCATAATGTGGGGGCTTTGCCCCCCACACCCCCCCCTACTTAAATATACCAACTCTGAGATGGCACTACAGTGCCAAAAAGGCAAAGTAGCAAAAGCGGCCATACAAATTCTTTCCCAGAGAAAGAATTTGCTGAAAAGCCGCTTCGCTATTTTGCCTTTTCACGTTTTTCAGTTCGACAAAGATGCATTCGACAACCTGCATCTGCAACAGCATAATAGGGAGCCATTTGATCACCTGGTATGCCCTGGTAGGGAGCCTCTGTGATGTCCCCAGCTGCATGTGCCATCTGATGTGAATGATGAATGGAGGATTATGCACATTAATGATCCTCATTGCAGGGAACATGAAACATCAGGATCAGGATGCAATGCATGCTGCAACGCCAGTGTGGTGACACTACCCACACACATACTGTGCTGATAGATGGAAAGGGTATGATGTGAATGTTAAATAAGTAAAAATGACTGCACTAAGCCTGCAGGCTAGAAACGTACTGTAAACTGTTTATTCAATAAAGCAAAAAAAAGATACACACAAAGTAAGTGATTTCACGACATCCAGTCGCTTCATCAGACAACATTCAAAGACAGTGCTCATCCTAAATAATCCTCTACAAAGTCAGCTAACTTCATTAATCACATCAAAGTGAACAAAGTATTTAAAAATGTGTACATATATAGTACATAACATATGATATAAAACACATACTCAAAAGCATTTGCATACATTTCAAAAATATTTCAGAACTGTAAAAACTATATAAAAACTATGTAAAAATCCTTCTTTGTAAAAACAGCATTCCTTATTTATGCCTAAGGGTGTGCCTTCAGAAAAGGTTTTAATGAAGAAGTGTTGTTAAGACCTGGAGATCTTTCAGCATTTAGCAGAAGAATCCATTTCTGTTCTGCTGCTTCTGTACGATTCTCCCGTTCCCCCCCTCTAATATCTACATCTAGTACTTGTAAAACAAATAATCTAAAACTATGTGTAGGGTCATTTTGTAGCACATGTACTGCTAATGCATTGTTTTCTTTCTTGTTCTTCACATCCCTGATGTGCTCAAGCGCTCTGTCTTTAAGTTGCCTATTTGTTTTACCTACATAGTAGGCATGACATTTCTCACAGAAAGAAAAATAAACCAAATTGACTGTTTTACAGTCTGCATAGTACTGCATTCTCAGTGTGAATCTCAAAGGGGGATGTTAGTAAAAGGAACTCGTATATAAATATTTGCATGCTGTACAATTTCTACATGGAAATGTTCCTATCCTAGTAGATTCATACAGGTTTTTGTTTACACTCTTCTTATGGCATTAGTGTTGTTTTATGGATTTATTATTTCTAAAAGAGAAGGATGGTGTTGTACCAACTATACTAATTAATTCTGGTGCATCTTGTAGAAGCCTCCAGTTATTCTTTATAATGTCACAAAATTCATTGATATCACTAGAATATTGAAAAGTAACTCTAAAATTGTCATTGGTAACCATTGTATCTTGGCTAGTGTTTGATTCTTCATGTTTAGTCAAAGTATGGTTTACACCTATTAGCCCTATGTAACCAAGCTTCTTCTCCAGCTTTTACTATTTCTTTTTCCTGAGTAACCTCTCTCTAAAAAATCAAATTTTAATTGTGATCAAGGGCGCCCGCAGGCAGGTGCAAGGGGGTGCACTTGCACCCCCCTGGAATCGGATCGGCTGACGAGTTAATGCTGTAGTTTTTTTTTTTTTTTTTTAGTCCGTTCTTCTTTAAGAAGAAGTCTGCGCTGACGGTCCAGTCGCAGGCGTGCTGACATCATCGCTCTCGCTCATATTAACAAGTTTATGAGCGGGAATTCACACGGACGGTTTCGCAAGCGGGAGGATTCGAGCGGGAACCGAAACGGACGATTTGCAAGCGGGAGGAAACGGATGGAAGATGGGACCTGAAGCGGATGGATTTGCAAGCGGGAGGAAACGGACGGATTCGCAAGCGGGAGGAAACTGATGGAAGATGGGACTGGTTAGTTTATGGCAGTGCATTTTCATTTGTTTTTATTATTGTCCTTTTTCATTAGAACAATGCAGTTGTGTAAAAGTTACTATTTTCTGTTACTGCCTCACAGTGCTTGAGTCTGTGGTTTGTTTTCTAGTGGATTACCCTCTGTGCAGAGTGTCTATATCCTTCCTGTGCACACATGTTTTTTATGCAGACTTTTTTCCTTCCTTATCCCAGAAATATGCAGGTAGCTAAACTCCTAACTGTTCCAGTGTATGTATGGGTGTGTGTGTATGGGTGTGTGTATGGGTGTGTGTGTGTGTGTGTGTGTGTGTGTGTATGGTTGGGTGTGTGTGTGTGTGTGTGTGTGTGTGTATGGTTGGGTGTGTGTGTGTGTGTGTGTGTGTGTGTGTGTGTGTATGGTTGGGTGTGTGTGTGTATGGTTGGGTGTGTGTGTGTGTATGGTTGGTGTGTGTGTGTATGGTTGGGTGTGTGTGTGTATGGTTGGGTGTGTGTATGGGTGTGTGTGTGTATGGGTGTGTGTGTGTATGGGTGTGTGTGTGTATGGGTGTGTGTGTGTGTGTGTATGGGTGTGTGTGTGTATGGGTGTGTGTGTGTATGGGTGTGTGTGTGTATGGGTGTATGGGTGTGTGTGTGTGTGTGTGCACACATGCATGCATGTATGTGTCTGTGTATGTTGGTTGGGTTGGTGTCTGTATGTCTGCGTAAACTGACTGTCTGTTGTGTTTATTCTGAATGCTGTGCCTTTCTCCAGTTAATTTTTCTGTGTTGCCTCAGTATATGTCTCATATTTTTTTCTGAAATTAATCTTGGAGCATCTTTCTAATTACTTATTCTATTAACAAAGTTAACTGATTAACTTTAGCTCCACCATGATTTTAATATCACCTCTCAATCACACCTGGATTGGCAGCTTTAGTTTGCTTTTTCATTGAAATGATACCGGACTACGAAGGAATGAATAAATGACCTGACCCATAGTTTTGCTGTGTACTGACATCAGTGTTTGTTGTAGCTAGCATATTTAGAGTGAATGCAAGCACCTTATACACCCCCTCACCTTTTACTTCAGATCCTTTCTGACTGCAGTTCGCCTAATGCTTCTATGATGCTGTGTCGAGCAAGAATATTTTTTAATTACCTTGTGTCCTTTGAACAATGGACTAGATGTGAGTTTGGTGAATTCCTTTTAGATTCTGCATTGCAACGTATGGTGAAAATTTGGGCTGGCTGTTTCTTGTTTGTGACTTTATATTTCTTAAGATGATCTGTGGCTATGCTTTTGTCAGTACATACCATTGGTGGGTAGAGAATAAGTCTTGAACCCTATACCTTGGGCCCAAGTGGCAAGAGCCTGAATTCCCTACCCACTACCATTTGTAAAAATGTTGCAGGTTTTTCCCTCATACTTTTTCTGTTCCTCATAAAATCTGTGGTTTCTGTATGTGTCCTTGTTGCCTGACAGCTACATGTTCTCTGGTTTGATTATTGGCTGTCTGGAGTGTTTCTCCCTGGACCTCTGCTAAAAATTTGCTTTTTTTCTAAGTCAGACTTTCCTGGTTAAAAAATGGACACTTATTTCAATGTCAGACTACATATTCTTCAGAAAGTGCATGGTGACAAAAGCTTTTATTTTAGCAATTTTCTTCTAAGTGTACAAGATGGATATTTGAAATGTATCCCTGTCTTTGGGACTGTATTCCCCCCATTATTGGCTTCATCCAGGTTTTGTACTAAGGTTGAGAGCTATGGTGAGAACTGAATTCACTGAATATGTTTGGGGGCTATATTCCCCCATTACTGCTTTGTCTGGGTGTTTTTTGTTAAGAGGTTGAGAGCTATGGTGAGAACTGAATTCACTGAATGTTTGGGGCTGTATTCACCCATTATTGGCTTTGTTCAGGTATTTTGTGCTAAGAGGTTGACAGCTGTGCTATGGTGAGAACTGAATTCACTAAATGATAGCCATTTAAGTTTCAGTCTTCCTCTTTCACAAAACAGCTGATTTGGCGTAGTGGTATGTTGCTCTGACTGTTTTGCACAGGGTCCCCTGGGTTCAAGACGTGGCAGTGAAATGTATGGTGGTGGCAGCATTTTATTCTAGCAACTTTCCAACATTATACAAGCAATGTTTAAAATGTGTCCCTGTTATTTGGCCTTTAGTCCCCCCCCCCCCCAATAAATTTTGGCTTTTTCCAGATTTCTTGTGCTACAACGCTCAGAGATACAGCTGAGTGTCGAGTAGATTTTACAAGGAGCTGAGAGCTGCAGGGGAGCAAAGTTTAGTGCTGCTTATGTTTAGTCTGCTCGCACTGTTAATAGCACAACAGGATAGTGTACTTGCTTTTGATGCTGAAGGCTGTGGGTTCTACTCCTGCAGTAGGTAGATACATTGCTGATACTGTACTGTGCTGTAAAGGGGTGGATGCTGCAGTTCTTTTGGCAAAGATACCTAGTAACTATGAACCTGTTATCAGTTTGCTATCCATTCCCTATTGCGATATTACTAGCTTATTTTTTATTGCATGCAACAAAGTCAAGTTATTCTTCAAGGGTAACAGACACTTTATTTGTAGATTAAACAATGACATATAAAGTGTTTGCTAGCAGCAACCTCTTTATTAGTTACAAATTTCTTTAATGTGGATTTTACTACAGAGATTGTGCATATTTTTACTGATACTGGTGGACTATAGAAGATTGAATAGACTTTATGATGGAAATGTTCTGAATTGGGCAGTTTTGTCATTGGTGTATGCATTTTGTTTCATTGTTTACTGGAAAAATGTTCAAAACAAATTTAAAATGCCCTCTAACAACTGTACTGTACTGTACAAGGAATATAATGTAATACAGTCAGGAAGGTGTATCAAAGAGCATGTGTATGTTATGTTCGAGGGGCCTATGATTTTGAAGACAGCCCAGAGTTTATTTATCTGCCACTGGCAAAATGTATTTTCTTTGAATGTGGGTTTCAATGCTGTTTCAATGCATGTGAGTTTCGAAGGCAGAGAAGTGTTAATGTTAGTCTATTTTCATTGTCAGACTGCATTGCTTTGTTTAACAGATATGTATTAGGGTTTGTGCTGTAAAATGCAAAATAAAACTTTCAAATGAAATCCTAAATCATCGCAGAAGTAAAGCAGTATGCACATTAGTGTTTATGGTAAATGGGGCAAAATAACCAAGGAATGGGACATTGGAATGGCTGCAGGGGGGAGGCTCCATTTGACCATGATTTTGTGAGGGGGGTAGCAAACTCAGACAGCCCCGGTTGAACTATACCTCTCAGTTGTCCATATATTTGCAGAATGAATAGATATTTGCTTCTTATTTTTGGTTTGTTCCTCATAAAATTTGTGGTTTTCTAGCAAATCATTTAGGAATTAAGCCAGTAAATGACAGACATTGAGTTTCAGACGTCATAACCTTCAGAAAATGCATGCTAATGCAAGACTGTCTTAAGTTTATACAAGAGCAATTTTTAGTAGTGTTTGTATGTTCCCCCCAATATATTTGGGCCTTGTCCAGATTTCCTGCATTAAGAGGTTGAGAGGTACGTGCAAATCACTTTGTAGATTAGAAATATCCAAACCTCTCATTTGTCCCCAATTTTGGCTCAAAATGTTGCTCTCCCCTAATAATCCCTCCTCCAAAATGGCAATTTTGGAAGAAAATGTGGAGGGTTTACAATTATATATAACTGTAGTGATCAGAGTTATAGATTACTTTTATTTCAGAAATGCATGCAGATGCTCTTATTTTGTTAGCTGCTCAAGTTAACAATGTTAATATTAAAAAAGTGTCCCTTTTTTGACACGTATTTTTGCATCCCGTTCTGGTCTGTTTTTCATAAAATTGTGGTTTTCTGGCAAATTAGTGGCAAGTCATTAAAGATTGAAGTTAGAAAATAATGGCAGACATTTGAGTTTCAGATTTTATACCCTTCAGAAAATTCGTACTAATGCAAGATCTACTACTGTTCTATTATCTAAGTTAATAAGAGCAATATTTAAAAATTGGCCTTATTTTTTTGCCTGTGTCCCACTTCTAGTTCTATGTATGGCTTTGTCCAGATTTCTTGTTCTGAAGTTGAGGTATGAGTGTCAGAGCCATCACTGTCAGCCAGAGACATTTCAAATTATGACACACTTATTGCACCCCACCCCCCATTGAAGTGGCTCTGGATGTGTCCAAGGAAGGCAAGGAGCAGTTATGCAGTGTAAGTGTGCAGAGTATTCCCCCATCCAAGGTAGATCACAAATACGACTGTGGCTTTTCATCTGTCCTTGATTTTGCAGAATGTTCTGGTTTTCTATCAGATTTTTATACTGTTGATTTATGCTTCTTATTATTCAGGAACTGCATGCTGTCACAGTGCCCTGTTGCACTGTTTAAGTAGCCATGGTTTAATGAACATCAGATAAGCTTGTCGGAGATTGTAAGATGCAACTAAGCTTTAGTAAGCATATTGTTAAAGAATTACCAGCATTGAAAGCCTTTTCGTTGTTGCCATGCAGAGAATATTTACATAACTAGATAATGTATAAGCCTTGGGTATTGAAATGCATATGACAGTATTTGTAATAAAAGGACAGGATTACAGTATTTTCAGAAGCTCATTACGTTTTATTGGAGACCAGTGTCTTATAGCAGTGTCTGTGTGTTAGTACACTTTTGTAGTTGGGTGGCTTTAATGGTATATGGTAAATAAGCATTGCTACCTTACTTAAAAGCTAAGCCCTGCAACAACTAGGTAAGAACTGAAGTCAAAACACAATAGCTCTGGTGGGTAAATGTACTCTGTAGTAATAAAAAGGCAAATGTTTGAAATAGCTACAGCTTATGTGCAAACACAATAGGTAGTGATGAAACAATGCTCTGCTAAAATGCTTTAATGCTCCACATTGCTGAGCTGCAGATCAGTTATCATTGGCTACCAGGATTTCACCCACTTCAGATCAAGCACGGTGCCGTTCAGTGCAACCTTCCCAGAACTAATTCAAGTCTGACCAGAATTATTTTGTGTGTGTGTATAAGAGGGAGGTAGCATACCCCTCAGCTGTCCAGGTTTTTGCAGAATGTCCAGATTTTTGCCCCATTTTCCTCCTAAAAGGATTGAAGTTGCTAAATGAGACACTTCAGTTTTAGATGTCATATCATTTAGAAAAATGCATACTAACACAAATCCTGTTACTCTTGCAATTTTCTAAGTTTATGAGAGCCATATGTATAATCTGTCCCTATTTATTTTAGGCTTTGTCCAGATTACTTACACTAAGGTTGAGGCCTTGAGGGGGTGTGGTATGTTTGTGAGAGAGAAAGTGAAATGCCCAAGTTAGAATTAGCAGGTGGAATTATGTGCATTTTCAAGGAACTGAGTTTTAAGGGAAGCTAAGTTTACTGCTGCTCATGCAAAGTCTATTTATAATGTGCAACTGTTTTGTTTAGCAAATGGTATCTATATTGTGGTATAAAGTTTTAAAGCTATGTTAGTAGCACAAGTAGAATACTTGCATCTTAATGGAGAGGCTTGAGGTTCTATTCCTACAGCATGTACATCTGTATGCTGCAGTCCTGAGGATGTCCTCCTTTGGATGAGATGCCTAATAACTATGAACCTGTTTTCAGCTTGCCATCCATTTTCTATTGCAATATACCAGCTTACCATTTTTTAATTTAACATAGGCAATTTATTCTTTGACGGAAGCAGGCACTGAATTTGTAGATGAAACACTGAAATATATAGTTTTCTAGCAACAACATCTTCATTAGTTTCAGATATCTTTAATGTGGAATTATTCAGATTACTTTTACTTGGCAGAGACACTCAAGTGTTGCTGTATAATACAAGGGATATAATTCAATTATATATTATAATTAATACAATCAGGTAAATCAAATATTTTGCATGGCCCTAACAGTGTGCAAGGAGCTTATTGCTTGAAAACAGTTCAAAGGTAAATAACTTGCCACTGGCCAGATGCATTTTCTTTGAATGTGGGTTTCAATGCTGTTTCATTGAATGCGAGTTTCAAAAGTAGAGAAGCTGTAATGCCAAGTCTGTTTTCATTGTAAGACTATTGCTTTGTTTAGGTTTAGTAAATGTCTCAGTGTTTGGGCTATAATGTTTGAAATAGAAGTTGTAAATTAAATACAACTGCCTGTAATCATTGTAGAACTAAAGCATAAAACAGTATGCACACAGAGATTTGAACAGTGTCTACGGCAAATGGAGAGAAATAGCCAAGTAATGGGACACTGGAATGGCTGTGTGGGCGGGGCTTGGGAGTGGATGTGGGTGGGGTTATGTTGGCAGGGGGTGGGGAGAGCTATGTGGGTGGGGCTCTGGGTTTGCACCCCCCTGCAAAAAATCCTGCGGGCTCCCTTGATTGTGATATGGCTGTATGCACATCTCTGTCATTACTATGTAGTCTTAAAGTTCTACATATCTGCCCTTTAAGTAGATTGCGTGGAATATGTTGCGGGTGCATACTTCTTTTATGCGAAAAGGCATTCCTCTTGGTAGGTGTTACATAAATGCTACTAGATATATGCATAAGTTCAGGTTTCTTTAGTGTAACTTCTAAAAACTCTATTTCTTGTTTAAAATAATGTTAGGTAAATTTTAAGAAGTTAGTTGTTGTGTGTAAATATCTAATGAAATCCTCTAGAGCATTCTCACTTCCTTTCCATAGCAAAAAAATATCGTCCACAAAACGGACATACCACATAATGTACTGACCATATTGAATGGACTCTGATAAAATAGATGTAAGTTCCCATTGTACTAGCACCAGGTTGGCATAGCTATTGGCACACGCAGTGCCCATAGCCACGCCAACCTTCTGTAAAAAGAATTCCTCTTCAAAAGTACAAACATTATTCTCAAGGACTAACTCTAGCAATGTACATATAAGTGTAACCATATTATGAGAAAAACAGTTCCTGGATGTAAGAAAATCTCTAATAGTCTCTTCACCCTGATCATTAGGAATAGAAGTAAAAAGAGATTCAATATCAAGTGTGATGAAAATATAATCGTCATCTACTCCTCGTAACCGAGTATGTAGTTTCTGTAAAAAAGTTTTTGTGTCCTTTAAAACTGTAGGCTATTCTCAATATAAATAGATAATGGTTCCATACACCAAACTGCACCAGACACTATGGGTCTCATAGGTGGTGCAGATTTGTTCTTGTGAATTTTAGGTAGACCATAAATTCTAGGAATCAATGCATGTGCAACATTAAAATATTTAAAAGTTCTTCATCAATAAGATTAGTCATTAACAAATCAAAAAATGTGTGTGTGTGTGTGTGTGTGTGTGTGTGTGTGTGTGTGTGTGTGTGTGTGTGTGTGTGTGTGTGTGTGTGTGTTAACAGAGTGGAGCATGACTTGCACTCGTGCAGCAGTCCCAGCAATGTGGAGTCTGTGATTGCCTGGCATGCCAGAGTATGGTAACTCCTGAGGGGTATGTATGACACCGGGTAGAAGGTTGGCCTATAGATGTATGGTAGATGTCTGATCGGGTCTATATTATGATATTGCACTCTCAGAAGAGTGAATGACACATAATCGACCCAATGTAAGTGAAAGCTTACAACATCAAAACCTCAGAACAGCAATTTTTTTCCAAGGGAAAAAAAATCTCTGTTCCGAAACAAACAAATAAACAAAAAAAAAACTGTAAAACATTACATAATGTGGGGGCTTTGCCCCCACACCCCCCTACTTAAATATATAATCTCCGAGATCACACTACAGTGCTGAAAAGGCAAAGTAGTGAAAGCAGCCAAACAAATTCTTTCCCAGAGAAAGAATTTGTTGAAAAGCCGCTTCACTATTTTGCATTTTCACGCTTTTCAGTTCAACAAAGATGCATCCGACAACCTGCGTCTGCAACAGCGTAATAGGGAGCCATCTGATCACCTGGTATGCCCTGGTAGGGAGCCTCTGTGATGTCCCCAGCTGCATGTGCCATCTGATGTGAATGATGAATGGAGAATTATGCACATTAATGATCCTCATTGCAGGGAACATGAAACACCAGGTTCAGGAGTGCAATGCATGCTGTAACTCCAGTGTGGTGACACTACCCACACACATACTGTGCTGATAGATGGAAAGGGTATGATGTGGATGTTAGCAGTGGATAGTGCTACACACAAATAAACTGGTAAAATCCACAGGAACAAGTAAAAATGAAGAGCAGGAACACGATAAGAGAAAGCTTAAAATAAAATGGTGATTTATTAAATCCAGGTAAAACGTAAGCGCTTTCAGCCAGAGCAATCTCCAGCCTTCATCAGACAAACAGCATAGGAGTGTGTGTTAAAACTTTAAATAGTGTAACAAGAATTTACTTTGCCAATCAACATGAAGTGCATTTCCTAGTACACTGTTACCATAGGAACATTAAAGCAGAAATACATTTACAAAGGAAATTTTCCGAAATGTTGTTTATATCTGAAAATAATAATGAAAATGTGTTAGACCTAGTTTTTAAACAATTACTAAGGTATTCCATATGAAAATCCGTAACTATTGTTAACTGTATATGGAATGTGCAAACCAGTGGACAAACAAGTGCTGGTTGTTCCTTACAAAATATGTTCATTTGTGCTACTAAATGAATCGATAATCCCCCTAGTGTAAGGGCAAATGAGGGCAAGTTCTCACCTAAATATACGTTTTTAAATCTAGATATTGTAATAAGCCCATGTCATGTGTAAAACTATTAGAGAGTCAAATGTGAAATAACTGAGTTGTGACTCGTTAATTGTGTCATCGATTATATGATAACCACTTGAGCACACATTTGATGGACAGGTTATCGTTAGTACCAGGTGTAAGATGTGCCCTAGTCCGAACTTGCCACATAAGTTCGTCAATCTCTAATTTAATTTGCCAAGGGCCACCTCTAATTTCGGGAACCCTTTGATGCACAATGGCAAAATTGAAAGTATGACCAGTACATTCAATTGTATGTTTAGCTAAAGCATTGTTAACATCGTGTCTGCTTACAGCATACATGTGTTCATAGATCCTGGTCCTAAATTTACGCTCCGTCTTTCCAATGTAAAAAGCTTTACATTGGTTACAGAGAGCGACGTAAACCACTGATTTGGATTCACAATTGAAAAAGTTGTTGACCTTATAAGTTCTATTATTGATGATAACTTGTGGTCCTACCTTGATGAACTTACACTGGGCACATGCACCACATTTGTGCATGCCATGAGGTCGGTTCGAAATAAACCTGTTAGGTGGTCTTTCTAAAATAGCTTTAAGATTTTGGCCCCTCCTGTAAGTTAACTTGGGTCTCATACCCAAAATGTTTGAAAGGGTATTGTCATGATTAATGACATCCCAATTTTTGTTGACAATTTCCCTGATTTTTTGAAAATCCAAGGAGAAAGTGTGTATGAAAGACACAATGTAATTGTCTTTTTCCAAACAGTTGTTACTAGATGGGCCTAATGTGGTTGAAATTTCAATAGTACTGGCATTCACTTCTGTTGTGAAACTAGTAGAAAGAAGGGGTGTGAAATGGCCTTCCATACGCTTGTTGGATACTTCTATAATAATGTTATTGACTAAATTTAGAGGGTAGCCTCTTGTCAGAAACATGTTCCTAAGTTTGTTGCATTCAGCACGAAAGTCATGGTCATCCGTGACCATGCGTGCCGCCCTTACTATCTGGCCCTTGATGACCGATCTTTTTTGATAGTAGGGGTGGTTGCTGGAAAAATGCAACAGACAGCAGACACGATGTTAACAATGCTTTAGCCAAACATACAATTGAATGTACTGGTCATACTTTCAATTTTGCCATTGTGCATCAAAGGGTTCCCGAAATTAGAGGTGGCCCTTGGCAAATTAAATTAGAGATTGACGAACTTATGTGGCAAGTTCGGACTAGGGCACCTCTTACACCTGGTATTAATGATAACCTGTCCATCAAATGTGTGCTCAAGTGGTTATCATATAATCGATGACACAATTAACGAGTCACAACTCAGTTATTTCACATTTGACTCTCTAATAGTTTTACACATGACATGGGCTTATTACAATATCTAGATTTAAAAACGTATATTTAGGTGAGAACTTGCCCTCATTTGCCCTTACACTAGGGGGATTATCGATTCATTTAGTAGCACAAATGAACATATTTTGTAAGGAACAACCAGCACTTGTTTGTTCACTGGTTTGCACATTCCATATACAGTTAACAATAGTTACGGATTTTCATATGGAATACCTTAGTAATTGTTTAAAAACTAGGTCTAACACATTTTCATTATTATTTTCAGATATAAACAACATTTCGGAAAATTTCCTTTGTAAATGTATTTCTGCTTTAATGTTCCTATGGTAACAGTGTACTAGGAAATGCACTTCATGTTGATTGGCAAAGTAAATTCTTGTTACACTATTTAAAGTTTTAACACACACTCCTATGCTGTTTGTCTGATGAAGGCTGGAGATTGCTCTGGCTGAAAGCGCTTACGTTTTACCTGGATTCAATAAATCACCATTTTATTTTAAGCTTTCTCTTATCGTGTTCCTGCTCTTCATTTTTACTTGTTCCAGTGGATAGTGCTAGCAAACATGGATGTGCAGGATCCGTACATAATGGTGGCCAATGTATGAGGCCCTGTGATGTGTTTCCCTGTTCATGTCTTTCAGGTGGAATGTAGAGACAATGCCATCCTGCATTTTCCAAAACCGAGACTGCAGCTATTGTGGATCCAGTGCGACTCTATCACAGGGTCATGTTGGGGAGGAGCTGACAATAACTGAAGCAATGGACTGCCCTGTGGGCTAAACTGGTGGGGACGGTAAACAATGTTGGCCAATACAACCATATATATGAACAGGTCAGACATTGCGCCACCAACCTCATCCACAATGCCCAGCAAAGGGTTGCCACTGTGGCCAGGGACCATGCAGGTACAGGTGGAGGGCCTGCTATGCTAGCTCCACTGACAGCCACAGAGGAGTTCCTCGCCAACATTGGGGCAGCCACCGCATCCCAGGCAATAGTCCAAACATATGTTGTGGAGGTGGGTGGAACAGAATCAACAGGTGAGGAGCATCCAGGTAAGGCTCCAGTGGACATCACTTCAATACTGTATCATTCATAGTGATATCCTTGGCATATTTGGATGCATATGTGAGGTCAAACTGCATTTGTGGGTGTGGTCTTGTAATGCACACAAGTGCACAGTTATTGTTGATGACACAAATTGAGTAGTATCACAGCTTGTACTGCACATGTTCAGAAATGCGATATTATCCTGTACCGATGCCACATGTCAGTGTGTTGACAATACCTCTCCCTCACAACTCGATAGGTCCCTCTGGTCTGGCTGGCGAACAGCTGCCTGAAGCCAGTGAGTGTGAAAATGTCTTGTTGTGACTCACAAATACCCTCGGGGTGTTAAGGGCAGTCAGTTTTCCATGCACACAACCGTTACACTTAGTCATATTGCAATATGTGCATGTTCACTTGTCCTGGGGTTAACTGTGGTGCATCACAGTGGTCATCACAGGAGCCTATTTGCAGGAGCTGTAACATATGTTTGTGCAGCTGTTACCACTGTGCTATACATGAGCACATTAATATTGAGTACACTGGTGCACTGTGTGTTAGGTGAAGGTCCATCACATACTAAAACTCCTAACGTATCTCAGAGGTGAATAGTAGTAGTAGCATTACATGGACACAGCTACACTGCATGTTGTTGAGGGCCTGTCCAGAGTGTGTCTGTTGTGGTCTGATTGTGTGTTGTGCATGTCATCATTCAGAAATTGTGTGGTCTGTATAATGGCTTTGTGCTACCTCACCTGTATGTGTGTGTGTGTGTGTGTGTGTGTGTGTGTGTGTGTGTGTGTGTGTGTGTGTGTGTGTGTGTGTGTGTATATATTGTGTGTGTGTGTGTGTGTGTGTGTGTGTGTGTGTGTGTGTGTGTGTGTGTGTGTGTGTGTGTGTGTGTGTGTGTGTATCAGCAAACATTATAGTACAGGTATTCATTTACATATGTTGTCTTCCCCTCACAGTTGAACATGGGGGTTGGGGTCTGTACCCCCTCACAACCTGATATCAGTGTCTTAGCAGACTCTGATGATGATGGTGGTCTTAGTGAGGCACAGGTGGGGTTGTTGGGGGCTGAATCTGTGCCATTGGCTGATATCCCACAATGTCTCAGCACACAGTCAGTATGCCCACATACCCAGTCCACAGCAGCCACAGATAATTGACAGTCGGAGGATGGTGGCATAGAATATGCTAGTGTGGCGATTATGGCAAGTGTGAGTGTAGACACTAGCCATAGCCAAAGAGCTGGCAAGGTCCCACACAGGCAGATTGACAGAGGTACTTGAAGGAGGACTGCTGCCCATAACGCTCCTGTCACAGGTTTCACAGCAGGTGTCACCAGACGCATGTTTTGGTCCATCATGGAGGCACAGTCACATTTTGAATGCTACACCAGACAGATGCTCAGGGTCATGAATGCAACACATTCTGCCATGCGTGATGACCTTCACGGACTTGGTGATGTAAGTCATTTTGCTGATGTCATGGATAGATAGTGGGGTGAGACATCAGTGCTCAGCCATGCAATGTCTGTGTCTGACTATGTGGTGGGAGTAGGGCATCAGACACGTGGACATAGGTCAGCAACAATATCAGATGTAAGCCCATGTGGCTATCCACATTCACACTCCCATAGTGGCAGTACCACCATCACTACCAAAGGGAGGGTGGTGTCCACACCACAACAGAGCAGGCCATGGACATGTAGTCCTAGCTGGTCCCATCAGGGACACAGATCCAGCAGACAGCAGTCACCATCAAGGAGTAGTACCGCATCTGGCCTTGGGCCTGGTAGTGCCAGTGAACTGTACATCCTGCCAAGTATGTCCCATGGCTGTCCAACATACTCCTGTGTAGGGCAACCACGTGGCTTGACTGTATGCATACACAGACTCACACATCACTATCTCAGGCAGGTCACCATCAGACACACATAGCTCCTCTGCATGGCCCATTTGAACACCACCCCTCTAGACATACCCACACATGATGTCAACTGTATGGCCCAGCCTAGGCCACTGGCAAACCCACACCACACCCTGTGCATGTGATGATACGTGTGTCACATCCCTGTTATCCATACCATCAATGCAGGGACAAGTTAATATGGGTCTGATACACAGGGTGTATATAGTACAGTGTAGTAATGTAATGCTGTGTAAGGTGCTGTCTGTTGGCAATTGTCATGGATACACATCAAAGTGTATGTACTTTTCTTGCCATGATGCATTATTGCTGTTAGTACTGCTGACTGACTGCTGTCTCACATACCGTATTCTGTTTATCTTCCAGGTGTCTATGTGTCTGCAGGCTGTGGGGCTGCTGACATTACCAAAGATGAGTATGGCAGAGTGGAAACACAGTGACCTTTTCATAGCCAAGGTACAGCCTTATATGTACATGTTTACCGGGTGTGTGTGCGTGCAACAGTGCATGAGGGACAATGGGGGCAGGCAGTGTGGCCTTGCATACACACCTCTTGACACAGCTAGCTAGCCTTCATACATGTCACCTGGTGTTCTGTAGTATCACTGGTTCATGCATACAGAGGAGGTTACTAGAGTACTGGCAGTAGGCCCCTCAAAAGGCTAACCATTACTTTAACCCCAACAGATTCACCTATCAGCACCTTTTGCCCCTGACATTGCTGGATACTGGCTGAACCCCAGGGACAGATGTATTGCTTTCCCATACACTCAACCTTGATGCAGTTAATGAGGGTATGTATGGTACTGTGTTTGACATGTTTGAGGAGTGTATTCCTGACACAGGGCAGCCTCTGGTAGCCAAACCTGACTCTCCAGCATGTGTGTCTGCTATCTCATATGTGAGTCAGGCCTCTCATGCTGGTAATGCATACAGAGTCATAGTCTTGTATTCCGGGCAGCTGTAGAAGGGCTGAGCACACCATTGCCATCTTGCCATCTTGACATGCCACGCACACCTGTGAACAACATGACCAGTAACCAGTGGGACAGTACAGATTAGAGGCTGTCTGTGTGTAACAGATGTTGAGGGCCATGGCTGACTTTTGCAGGTGTTAACATAACCTGTACAGATGCTGCAGATGTCTGCATAGTGCATAGCAGACGAGCCATGTTGCTAATATATTGCTGTACTGAGGACTATTCAGAGGTAATGTCCACCTTTTGGCTGGATGCGGTCCCTTTACCTATGTGGTTAACTACATACAAGCAATTCCTGATGACTGTCAATACTTCTTGCCTGAATGCAACTATGTTGCTATCCAGGATACCCAGGTCTGTCACCACAGTCTGTGTGTTTATGGGGTTGGTGCTGATGTGAGAAATACTGGGGACATGTCCTTCCAATAATGGCATGCTGACACTGTTGTCTGCATTCAGTTTGAGGCTAGGACCTTGACAGCATTCCATACCCACTGTATGGCCCATTGCAGTATGTAGACAGCAGTCTGTGGCTCAGTGAGAGACTGAAAAATACTTACATGTCACACAGCCTTAGGCTGTACCTACGCATGTGGGTGTTGCCAATTAGTATTCATGCCTGTATACACGTGGATTATTGGGGCCACCAGGTAGTCACAGGCCCCTCAAATGTTTACATATTGCACACACATAGGTGACACACAATGTGTGTGTGACATTATCAAATGTGGAGTGTGGGACACAACTTGTAGTAATGTGACAGTTAGCAGGATATACCATGCCAAAGGCAAGTGCAACACACAGGATTCCTCTGGTTTGCTAATATGACACCTTCTTTGTGTGACATTACCTTAGCTTACAGTATTTATCATAACATTAAGATGCTTCTGATGTGCAATAACTGCTCTATGCAATCAATACAGAACTGTATTACATGTTTGTTGTCCTACACTCTTGGGACCTCTTTACTATTTCAGTTGTTGACACAAGTCACACCTTGCCAGACATGGACTGCAACCTGCAGGGTGGTACAGACATACCTCTCAACTGTACATATTTTCACAGAATGTCCAGATTTTTGCCTCATATTTTTGGTCCATTTTCTCATAAACCTGTGTTTTTCTGGCAAATCATTGGCAAATCATTGAGAGTTGATGTCAACAAACTATGACAGACATTTAAGTTTCAGACTTCATACCCTTCAGAATATTTCTGCTAATGCAAAACCTGTTATTCTGTCAACTCTCTCAGTTTGTAAGAGCAATGTTTTAAAAGTGTCCTTATTTTGGAGCCTTTATCCCCCCATTATTTATGTCTTTGTAAAGATTTCTTGCTCTAAGAGGTTGTGAGGAATGTGTACAGATATTGGCCATATCTGTGACCTCTGCATATGTCTGCAGATTGTCCTGATGTTTGACACATAATTTCATTCCATCTGTCATAAAATTGTGGTTTTCTGTCCAACATTTTGGAAAACCATGACAGACTGACATTGCACATTAATGATGGATATTGTCATGTAACAACACATACCCCTTGGAAAGTGCATTCAAATGCATGACCTGTTCTGGCATCTACTTTCCATGTGTGTCACAGCAATATGTGAAGGTTGTGCTCAGTGTTTCGTGTTTGCCCCAGTTTCCCATATGGCTTTAACCAAACACACACACACACACACACACACACACACACACACATAGAAGAACGTCTTGCTGCCTAGATTTACAAATGATATTGCTAGATACATAACACAAACACCACAGAGCTACTGTAGTGTTGCATTGTCTGCCAGTACTGTTCAAGTGGGTGACAATTGCAGGGGCTGCTAAGATTACCAATGGTGGGTTCACAGGCCCTTAACATGGTAGAGCCATCTGAAACACACACACACACACACACACACACACACACACACACACACACACACACACACACGGCTGCATGGGGCATGCATTGAAACACACACGCATACAGAGTTGACACTTTTCATATTAGATGACTTACCTATCTAGTTATGCACAATACACACTGATATGACTATTGCATGCACCACAGTGCCTTTGTTTTTGAAAATGTGTAACTGTGTTTGTAAGGTGGATGGCATCTGTAGGGGCTGTGACTGGGTTGGCAATGGGGGAGTTAGGGTGGAAGAGCCACACAAAATGGCATAACCATTGCATACACATAGGAAAGGCTGCCACAGGGGATATGCATACAAAAACATAGACACTCACACAGTTGGCAATAGTTAGATTAGAACCCCTACCTATACAATGTGTATGTACTATAGTGCTACGTTACACATTACATGCACCACAGAGATTATATGCCTGGGACATAACTTACTACCTCTTACAACAATTAATCTTGGGAACGCCTTCATTGATGGTGGGATAAACCACCCAAAATAGTGACTGGTCTCATATATTGCTCTTGCAAACCTGGACAAGTGTTAAAGTAACAGACTTTGCATAAGTATGATGTTTCAGACAGGTATGAAGTCTGATGCTGACATGTGTTTCACTACAGCAACTGTCACATATTTGGCAATGATATGTCATAAATGCCCATTGTTAGGGGACACAGGCCACATATATGTTGCAAACATTTGAATATTCAGCATACATCTGTACAGATGAATGGTATGGCCTGTAGAGTTTAACATGGTGTATGTAAGGCAGATGCCATTAACAGGCTCTTTAAAGTAATGCCATGGTTATGGGCTAAACAGGCCATAAAACAGTATAACCAACACACACACACAACAGCCACAGGAGATATGCTTCACCCACAAATGCGCCCAGTACTATAGTTGATGGTACTGAGATTCAAACACCTACCTATCTACTTGTACGTACTAGAGTGCTGCCTACTTATCACATGCTCCATGAAGTTCCTAGGGCTAATAAGTGTCCAAAGGTACTTCTAAGGTGAATGACATCAGCAGCCCTTTTAAAGCAGGACAATGGAAAGTGTACTGGGTGGAACAGGCCTCAAAATGGTATAACCAACACCCTCAGAGGATGTGGTTGTCACACACACACACATACACACACACACACACACACACACACACACGCGCGTGCGCACGCACGCACACACACATACACACACAATGACACACACGCACACACACACACACGCACATACACACACACACACACACACACACACACACACACACACACACACACACACACACACACACACACACACACACACACACATACATGATATGGTTCTCACCCACACACACAGACAGTATCACGGTTGCCAGTATTGAGATTAGAACCCCTACCTATGTAGTTATTTGTACTATAGTGTTACGTAGTTATTGCACATGCCACAGATCTTACAGGGTTTTAAGAGTGTCCAAATGTACTTCTAAGGTGAATGACACCAGCAGCCCTTGTAAAATAAGGCAATGGGAAGTGTACTGGGTGGGAAAGGCCTCAAAATACTGTAAGCTACAAACACACACATTTGCCAGAGCTGAAATTAGAACACCCACCTATCTAGTTATTTGTACTATAGTGTTACAGAGTTATTACATGCACCACAGGGCTTATTGAGCTGAAGGCTGTCCAAAGGTACTTCTAAGGTGATTGACATCAGCAGGACATCTAAAGTAGAACAATGAGAAGTGTACTGGGTGGGAAAGGCCTCAAAATGCTTTATGCTGCAAAACACACATACACTTACACACAGATTTGCTACAACTGAGATTAGAACCCCTGCCTATCTAGTTATTTGTACTACAGTGTTATGTAGTTATTGCATGTGCCATGGAGCTTACAGGGCTGAAGGCTGTCCAAATATACTTCTAAGGTGAATGAAATCAGAAGGACTTCTAATGTAAGGCAATGGGAAGTTTACTGTGTGGGAATGGCCTCAAAATTCTTTAACCTACAAACACCAACACACACACACACACACACACACACACACACACACACACACACACACACACACACACACATGCACACAGAGAAAAAGGTGGGTGTTGTGAGATTACAACTCCTACCTCACTACTATTACACAATGGAGCTCACCTTCTCTGTCTATGACTCTCTCTCTCTGTATGTGTCTCCATCTCTTCTCTCTCTCTCTCTCTCTATATATATATATATATATATATATATATATATATATATATATATATATATATCATGGCCTGTTTCTCTTCCCTAAATGTCTATATGTGTGTATGTCTGAAATATATTTATATGTTGCCCATATATATGTATGTGTATCACACTCAACAGATGCAGATATAGCAATATAGGCCACCTAGAGATAGCTATGAGTAATCCTGTGTGATGGGTGTGTGTAGAGACAGTTAAAGTGTACATAGTTGTCTGTATGCAAAGACGTATATGCACAATACAGTTGTATAGTCCAATGTGGTCTTAGACATGGGCTATAATTCTTTAAGTGTAGGAGCATGCCTAGTATGACCTTCTATAGTGATAGTGTGAGTCCATTCCAGAAATAGCAGTACTCTGGTCCAGGGTTTTGTGTGCTACAGCCATATCTGTCAACCTGTTAGAGAAAGAACTCTGGGGATAGCCTGCCAAAATGGGGGAGACAATGGCACAAACATAGGGAGATATTTTAAATATTGCTCTTATATACTTAAAAAGTTGCTAGAGTAACGGTTTGATTTTAGCAGACATTTTCTGACATATGACATCTGACACTGAAATGTATGTTATTACTTGCTAACAGAAATCCACAGATCATCACAATGATTTACCAGAGACACAAGATTTACAATGAGCAGACCAAAATTATAAGGCAAAGTATACATATTTTTGCCAAACCCAGCCAGTTGAGAGGTGTGGACACAAGACGATTGGCTGATGAAGCTGTGTAAACATTCCAGCACCTCAGTAATATACTGGCCAATGATCTCCTGGTTGTGTGGTATCCTTATTAACTGAAAAGTCATATCTTGGTGTGGGTACAGAGTGCATTGTACTGAACAGAGATTTCCATAATATGTATGTTATATTCTATATATCACTGTGATTTTCTGGTATACCAGTGGCAGAGCAGTATAGAGCAATGTGGTGAACCACTGACAGACATTTGTTTATAGGTTCATAGGAGGTTACTAGGCTATTGGCCCTGAAGCACTTATAACCCTAGCAGATGAGAGTGTAGCCCATGTTAAGACATGCCAGCACCCAGAGCCCCTGTCCAGCAGGGACAAAGGTAGAATCACAGGATTGTATTTTCTGTTTCCCACCCAGTTAGCCAGGGTGCACTTCATAAGGGGCATTGAGGTATTCAGTTGATGTGGACAGAGAGTGTATTCCACAGATGGAAGAGTCTGTGGGAAACATATCTGTCACACCAACAAGCCCTATTCATATCACAGACCAGGTCAATTGTGCGCCTACTGGTTGCTTGAGTGGGACTTGACTTGCAGATGTGCAGCAGTCCTATCAAGGTAGGGTCTGGATTGCTTTGTATGGCAGAAAAAGGTCAGCTCTAAGGAGTCTGTGTGGAAATGAGTAGAGCAACAGTGCTATTAGCTTATCTGTGTAGGGGATGTGTTTGAGAGACTGGATTCTCCCAGTGAGAAACCTCTGTGGTCTCTCCAGCTGCTGCATGTGCTTTGTGAAGTACATGCCAAAGGGGGGGAGTTGTACACAATAATTGGCATTATAAGGGTAGAATACATGGATCTTATGACCTCTTTGTCCCTGGATGAGATACCCACCTTTGTGTAAAGGAATGACAGTGGCTGTCCTCCACTCAGTTGGGGCAATGCCAGTACTCAGGCATTGGGCGACTAGTGTGCCTAATGGTGCTGCCAGTTCATGCCTGAGTTCATGTAGGATGCAGCTTGGGATGTATTCAGGTCCCATGGAAGCTGTCTTTTTGCCTTTGAGAGGAGTGTGATGCCCTGTTCGCTAGTGCTAAGGAGTGTGTTAGAAAAATATGTATTTGAACATATATAAAGTGCTAGTTTAAAAGCAAATAGTATGTAATGCATTTTATTCTATTTTACAATATGGCAGTAAGAATGATCTTACATGTAATTGCTTGAAGCTTTGGAGCTGCAGTGTGTTTGAACTCTGACCCTGGCAGTAGCCAGCTCAGCAAGCTTATGTTTTTCACTAATGAGTATCTGCTGGGTCAGGAAAATGAATGTATAAAGCATTGAAAATCTTTTTTCCTTCCTCTGAGATGGCTGGCCTTGCGAATATTATCAGAGATAAAGCTCAGCTACTAAAAGTAATGTTGCAAGAAGAACAAAGAAGTATATTACAAGACTGAACTGACTATTGTATTCGAGCAGGACTGAAACCTTGAAAGAATAACATTTACAGAAAGACATTATAACTGACCAGGTGCTTTGCAAGGCTGTATTATTATCATGGGAAAACTTTTAAAAAGTATAACATCAGCTTTTTCTTATGAATAGAATATTGTAGACTATAGTGATGTAGGTGCCCTGTGACTGACCACGTCAGTGAGGTGGGCACAGCTTGAAAGTATGACTATAAAATGTAGTATATTTCCTGTATCATGCCAGGCAAAACTCTATACTTGTATTGTATGGTATTTTGCCTCCTGGTGTACATTAGTAAAGATTTTTGCATCTGAGCCTCCTGTGTTGTCCTAATTTGTTTTTATTTAACAGTTTGGTCCTTTCTTTGACCGGAAACCCTCGACAGCTACAGATCAGAGTGTCCCGGTGGTCGAATACTGTGCAGGAGAAGCTACCGAAATGGTTCTTCTTGAAGCACAAAGACCTCCGACTGAATTGTCATCTTGAGAGGCTGGCCACTTTTCTGATCTGCGGCCGAAGAGCGGTCTCAAACTGGTTGACCCAAGAGGCTCAGGTAGGAAGATTTTTGCCTTTTTTCTGTTTTAGATCAGGGACTAGGTTACAGTAAATGTTATTGTCATAGATTTGTTATGCAGATCAGGGACAAAGGGAAATTACTGTATATTTTGTCAGAGATCAGGGAAACAGAATAAGGTAGGCAGTTATTCTAGATAAACTGTATAAGGAAATGAAATACCACGTGGTGAAAAGGGTTACGTAAGAATAAAATGGGAAATCAGTGCACTAAAAAATCGCGAGATCCGCCCCTAACTGATGACGCAAAATATATGCAATTACAATAAGCAGATAATGTAAGGTATTATACAAAATGGGTTAATAAATACGAATTTGATGGTAAATTAAATAGAATTTCGTTAGTTAAACTTTTAAAACAGCTTAAATCTGATGCAGAAGGTCAGGCAAAGAAACAACGGCAATTAGGCATTCCTCAGGCACATAGGTGGATTGAGGAAGTGAACCGAAGGGAACAGAAAATTAAAAATTCGAAAGCATTATTTTTAGACAAAGAGGATAATAATACAGTAATAGCGACTGCCCCTCCCCCTCCGCCCTCTCCAATGCCTTTTTTAGGATATGAAGCAGGAGGACAGGCTAGTTCACCTCCACGTTATCCTGAAGCTGCAGGAGCATTAAAACCGTTTGTTAGAGAACCTATTGAAACTAGATCCCGGACACATAAAACACTTAGGGACGCAGATTTATATCAAATAGGGAGAGACTCACTAGAAGAGAGTGAAGAAATCTGTCCACTAATCGAGGTACCAAACCCTCAGGCAGGACAGGAAGGGCAGGACCCAACTCTCCTAGTGTATAGACCATGGACACCGGAAGATATCCGGAAAGCTACAGAGGGAATCCCTCATCCGAAAATTAATTACACAAAGTTTTTACAGGATTTACACGGTATGAGACTAAGTTACCATTTGAATGGGGAAGAAGTAGAAAGGGTAGTTAGACAGATTTTGGGTCCAGACTGGCACATGATTTGTGGCACCTGGAACTCTCATGACACACAGCTTAAACCACTCCTACATAGTGACGCATAATTAGACACCAGAGTAAAAGGTCTTACAGACCGAATTTCTGAAAAATGGAAACCTAGAGCAGATTGGACTTGCATTAACCAATGCATACAACAAGATAATGAAACTGTAGATGGGTACTATGGTAGATTGTTGGAATGCTTCAATAACCATAGTGGTATGCCTATTCCTGAAAGTCAGACACATGATAGCTCGTATGAACAGCAACTAAAAAATGCGTTTTTGAAAGGTTGCATTGCACCTATCAGCAGCTTTATTACAAAGCATATGATAGATCATCGAACAAGTAGGCTACAAGCCTTACTTGAGTATACTAGACATGCTGAAAGACACTTTAATAGTAAAAAGAAAAAGAAGACACAGGTCTTCAAGCAAAAGATGGAGCAGAGGTCTTCGTTGTACGGGGGGGGGGTAAAAAAGGTAAGAGAAATACCCAGGGAAATAAACAATCTGACAAAAGGTCAGAGGATTTCGAAGAGAGAAAAAAGAAAGGTGAGTGCTTTAAGTGTGGTAAGAAAGGACATTTAGCAAGGGATTGCAGGCTAAATAAAAAGGCGACTACAGAAGATAAAGATAAAGGTGATGAGGACTGACTATATGATAGTGATGACAATAAAAAATCATCAGGAAAGGTTAACAGACAAAGGACAAATGTAAATGTAGTGGAAGGAACAGAGGAAGTACAAGCAGATTTAGAGGATGAAGAAAGTGAAGTTTTAGACTTAGCATTATTGAGCTTGGAGCTCTATTTGGCAGACACAAAACCGGAAGTTACACTTCTGGTGGAAGGAAGGGAAGTGAAATTCTTGTGTGACTCAGGAGCGTCACGAACTTTGATACACCCTTCAAAGTTACCAGAACACTCTGAATCACCTGACTATATATTAGTGAAAGCAGCAAATGGACAGCTATATAGGGAGCCACTCTCCCATGATATAGCAATAACTGACCCTGTTTCAGGTATGACTCAGAAAAGTAAAATTGTAGTTTCTGCGAAATGTCCAATAAACTTACTGGGAAGAGACCTTATGCAGATATTTGGCATAGCAGTAGTTCCTACTATGCAGGGTATGGAAGCACAAAGACAAATGGATACTTTGTGGTGCGGAGGGTGAAACTTTTTACTGGTACAGCCAGGACCTAGTTACGACTGGTCCAGGGGCAGTAACCGAGGAACTGATGAATGTAGCCATCAGTAAGGTCCCCTCCCTTGACACCGATCAACAGCATTTGTTACATTGTACTCTATACTACTGTAGTATGCCAGGACCTGATAAGGAATATGAGCAAGAATTGTTCAAAAATCCTGCTAACAGATTAGTATTACGAACCTTATATTGGGATACTGAGGGAAACAGTGTAGTAAGCTGTTCATTACCTCAGGAATTCATGAAACTGTACAAATCCAATAGACTGCCACATATCAGCTTGACAAAGAGCAAGGATGTGAGATGGACAGATTTAGGAGAAAAAGTAACAAAATGGGAAAAACAAACTGATTTAGAATTATCAGAACAGGGAGTACAAAAACAGAAATTGAATTGGCTAACACAGACATGTCCAGCTGTACACTTACAAAATAGTGAAGACAGCTGATTAGCATTCTTGTTAGAAGAAGAAGAAAAAGCCTTGTGCGATATACCAAACATTCTTTGGTCAACAGGAAAATCATATGTAGGACTTATTCGAACAGCAGGTCCAGTAACCATTACACCAAAATCGGCATTTAGACCACAAAAAGGACAATACCCCTTGAGGAAGGATGCAGAGCAGGGAATCAAGCCTATAATAGCAGCATTACTCAAGGAAGGAGTACTGGTAGAATCTCTAGATTCACCATGTAACACCCCTCTATTTCCTGTTAAAAAAGCAAATGGGGAATGGCGGATGGTACAGGATTTACAAGCCGTAAACAATGCAATAATACCCAGAGCACCTACAGTGCCAGATCCACACACTTTGTTGAACGATTTGAAGCCACAACAGAAATATTTTACTGTGGTAGATATAAGCAATGCTTTCTTTTCAATACCTATACATCCTGATAGCCAGTATTGGTTTGCATTTACATTTCAGGGTAAAAGATACACCTATACTCGGCGACCGTAGGGATATTGTGAAAGTCCAATGATATTTGCACAAGAAATGGCTAGCAACCTGGCAGGATTTACTCCACCAGGAGGTAGTCAGATTCTACTTTATGTAGATGACATCTTGCTAGCAGCCCCCACCCAACAGCAATGCAGGGAAGATACAATAGCATTATTGAAATTTTTAGCAACACAAGGACACAAAGTAAACAAAAGTAAGTTACAACTTTGGAGAAAACAGGTTAGATACCTAGGATATGTAATATCCAATGAAGGTAGGATACTAGACGAAGATAGAAAAACAGCGATTTTACAGGCACCTAAGCCAACAACCAAGAAGGAAATGATGTCCTCCTTGGGAACGACTAATTTTTGTCGAAGTTGGATATCAAACTATGCTTTAGAATCTGCTCCATTGGCTGATTTAATATATAAAATACCAATGGCAGCACAAGATGTATTACAATGGACACCTGAAGCAGAAACAGCTTTCTGCAGACTAAAACAATTGATAGCTTCATCATTAGTTTTAGGACTTCCAAATTACCACAAAAGATTTTTCCAAACCGTAGATTGTAAACAGGGATACATGACGTTAGTTCTGACGCAACAGCATGGGAGTAAGCAACGCCCCATAGCTTACTATTCATCACAGTTAGATCCAGTGGCATGATCATTGCCTCACTGTCTGCAAGCAGTAGTCGCAGCTGCAATGGCAGTACAGGCTTCGGCCTCAGTGGTGTTATTCCACCCTCTCACTCTGAGAGTGCCTCATGCAGTCGCGATAATTTTACTGCAAGAGAAAATAGCATATCTATCTCCTGCTAGACATCTTTCTTGTATGACCATACTGCTTAGCAAACCTCATATGGTAATTGAACGTTGTACAACATTAAATCCATCAACGTTACTTCCGACTCCTGTGGATGGCACACCACACAGTTGCCTGCAGGAAATTGAGCAAATAACTTTGCCCAGACAAGACCTCACTGATATGCCCTTGGATGATGCCGAGGTGACATTTTATGTGGACGGTTCATGCAGAAAGGGTCCTACGGGGAAGAATCTAGTAGGGTATGCAGTAGTCACAGATACAGAGATTTTAGAAGCCCAACCCTTACAGCATAACCTGTCTGCTCAAGCAGCAGAATTGATAGCCTTGACACGGGCTTGCACTCTAGCGAAAGACAAATGTGTGAACATATATACTGACAGTCAGTATGCTTTCTCTACAGTGCATGTTTTTGCGCAGCAATGGAAAAATAGGGGAATGATAACATCTACTGGCAAACCAATTAATCATGCGCAACTTATTTTGAACTTATTAGATTCTATTCAGTTACCTACCAAAGTAGCTATTTGTAAATGTGTAGCTCATACAAAACAACAGGATTCGATTTCAAAAGGTAATGCACGAGCTGATGCAGCTGCAAAGCAAGCAGCCTCAGACTCAGAAACTTTACTTTTGAATGAGGAATTACAACCCTCTGAGATTTTAGATTTAGAAATGTTGAAAACAATGCAGACATTGACTACAAAAGCTGAGAAATTGGAGAGACGAGGTGCAATCCTCGAAAATGGACTGTACATCTCCAAAGAGAAAAAGCCAATATTGCCGTCTAATTTATTTAGATATGCAGCTTTGTTGAGCCATGGGCAGAGCCATGTCTCAACAGGGGGGATGGTACAGTTAGTAAATCGAATATTCCAAACATATGGATTCACGAACTTTACACAAAAATTTTGTGCAGCATGTCATATTTGTAACAAACATCATGCACAAGGAGCATTCAAACCCAAGCAAGGGAGTTTTCCTATACCACCATATCCATTCCATACTATCTGTATGGATTTCATAGAACTGAGCAAATGTGAAGGGAAAAAATACTGTTTAGTAATTATAGACATGTTTTCCAAATGGGTAGAAGCTTTTCCTACTAAAAATCCGGATGCAGCAACAGTGGCAAAAGCCCTAATAAAAGAAATAATTCCTAGATTTGGCATACCGGAAAGAATCTATAGTGACAATGGGACACACTTTATTAATCAGACAATTCAGCAACTAGGGAGATTCTTTGGGATCTCCTTGAAGAATCATTGTGCTTACCACCCACAGTCTGCAGGACTGGTGGAAAGGTACAATGGAATTTTAAGCAAGTTGAGGAAGTTAATGAATGAAACACAGAAGAATTGGATTTGCTGTTTGCCTTTGGCACTGCTGAGCATGAGAACAGTTCCAAATGTAAAGGGTTTGACCCCCTTTGAAGTGATATTTGGAAGGGCATATTATGTGCCACAGTGGAAAGCTCTCATGCCTGTAGAGCTAGAGGCTGACAGCTCATTAGCTAATTACATGAGGAAATTGTTAACAAATAAAACTGTTTTGCAGTTGAACTCTTTTTCAGATAAAGAACAGACCAGACCAGAAGCAGTGCTGACCCCTGGGTCCTGGGTGTGGCTGAAGGTCATAAAGAAGAAGAACTGGACAAGCTCGAAGTGGGAAGGTCCATACCAGGTACTGTTGGCGACGCCTACTGCAGTCAAAGTTGCTGAGAGGTCGTCCTGGGTCCACCTGACGCACTGTAAACCGGTAAAGAATTTTCAGCTTGATAAACATTTTGTGACTGATACACAACAAAGGCAGGATGGCCAAGAGCAAAATGAGTAAAAATACAAACCAACCCCGAAGATATTGGGCCAGATTCATGAAGCCTCCGTGTAAGAGTTATAACTCTTACACGGAGGCTGCAGTTAAACGGTGTGATGTCAGCATGTCATGCATATGCATGAGGTGCATGAGGCATGCTGAATCACACTGTAACTCTTACACGGTCCGTGTAAGAGAGTAGGGGGCATGTCCGTAGGCTAAGCCCTGCATGCAGACACGCCCCAGGAAGTGTAGAATGGCTGAAAGTAAACAGCCACGAGAGAGGCCATGGAAATGTAAATAAACACACTACACAACACATTCCCCTACAGACCATCAGTGTACAAAGTGAACAGATGCTATAAAATGAAAATAAAAACTGTTTTATTTTTTAAACCCGTAAATGTGTGCTACTGTGTGCTTCGTGCTGGGTGTGCTACTAAGCAATTGCAGTTAGCAGGCAGTGGAGAAGGATATGAAAACTAAATATGCAAAGTAAGCCAAGAAGAAATAGCTTAGCAGTAGAGTTGCCTGCTTTAGAGTAGGCAGGCAGGGTTCGAGCCCACACAACAACCTTTTTTTTTTTTGTAAATAAGCACTAAAAAGGCCCCTGACAGTATTGTACAAATGTAAAAGTATACCCTTTTGTAAAATGGAATGAAATGGAGCATATATTTTGAAGTAACACATTAATAAAAATAATTAGAAATGTACTGATAGCTAAGCTGCTGTGAGACAGAGTGCCCGTAGCTGCGTAGTGTTTAAAAAGCTACAAACTGCATGCCCGTTGCTAAGCACCGGTTTAACAGGCTGAAACTGTTTGCAACTAGCTGTGCTCAGCTTAACATGTGTGTCACTAGCCAATTAAGGTTTATCCCAGCGCACACCATTTGCGCGCTGCTCCCACAAGCTAACTGCCAGTGCGCATGCGTTAGTTCCGCGCAAACGAGCACAGACCTGCATTTAAGTGCTTAAAAGTGCCTTTATGGCACTTTGATTGACAGGTCCGGTACTCATTTTGAAAACCTGGAAAGAAAAATAAATTCCCACTGCCAGTCTCGAACCCAGGACCTTGGTAACATTAGTCTGTATGACCTACCACTAAGCCATGACTGCCATATGAGAACATCCTGCTAAAATAAATATAACATGTAATAGTATGAATCAATATAAAGGCAATATAGGAGGTGTACTACCCAAAGCATTTCAGGTAGAGTTTTAATGGCCAAATTACTGGATTCCCACACTAGTTCAGTGTCAACAGAAACAGCCCTGCTAATTGCCAGCTTGTACATAATAATGTAAGGTAATGTACATATATGAAGGTATGTATATGTACACATACATACATATAAATATACATTAATACATATGAAATATAGTTGTAGGTGTCAGTATCCATACACACTCACTACAGGAAACAGTGAAGATAAATGCAGCAGCCAGAATCTGCAACACAGCCTGAACCCTCTGAGACCCACTAACCCTTTTAACTGCTTAAAGGTGGCTTCAGCACTTTGATTGACAGGTCCTGTACTCATTTTGAAGGTTTGGAAAGAAAAATAATTTCCCACTGCCAGTCGCACACCCAGGACCTTGGTAACATTAGCCTGTATGACCTACCACTAAGCCATGACTGCCATATGAGAACATCGTGCTAAAATAAATATAACATGTAATAGTAGGAATCAATATAAAGGCAATATAGGAGGTGTACTACCCAAAGCATTTCAGGTAGAGTTTTAATGGCTGAATTACTGGATTCCCACACTAGTTCAGTGTCAACAGAAACAGCCCTGCTAATTGCCAGCTTGTACATAATAATGTAAGGTAATGTACATATATGAAGGTATGTATATGTACACATACATACATATAAATATACATTAATACATATGAAATATAGTTGTAGGTGTCACTATCCATACACACTCACTACAGGAAACAGTGAAGATAAATGCAGCAGCCAGAATCTGCAACACAGTCTGACTCCTGTGAGACCTACTAACCCCTTAACTGCTGGAAGGTGCCACCAGCACTTTGATTGATAGACCCTGTACTCAATTTGAAAGCAAAATACAAGCATACTAGTAGGCCCTACCACAAGACCATTGTAACACTAGTCTGTATGACCTACCAGCAAGACATGACTCTCATACAGGAATATAGTGCTAAATAAGTGGAACATGTAATAGTAGGAATGAAGATAAAGGAAATATAGTATGTGTACTACCCTAAGCATGTCAGACAGACTTTCATTGTCCCAATTACTGGATTCCCATACTAGTGTGTGTTAACAGAAACAGCCCTGAAAATTGTTAGCTTGTACCCAATATTGTCAGCTAATGTACATATATGACAGTATGTATATGTACACATATGTATATATAGCAATACATAATAAATATAGTTGTGGGTGTCAGTATGCATACACACTCACTACAGGGAACAGGTGGGAGAAATGCAGCAACCTGAATTCACAACACAGCATGAAGCATGAGAGATGTACTAACCTTCACACTCACAGAACATTTTCCAACAGCATACCAGCATGGTCCACCGGCTTACAATCTGAAAGGGCAACGCCTATCTCACATACCTTTTTATAGCACTGTCCTGAAATCACAGTGAGACATGCAATCAGTACACAATTGGCTGTATGCAATTAGCCAATGATGCCTTACAATTGGTGCAGAGGCCATCACATGGGCCTATGCAGATACCTACAAAAGCATTCAGTACCCACACTCCACACTTGCAATACAGTCATTGCACAAACCTAATGAGAAAGAGAGAGAGAGAGACAGAAATAAGAAAATATACAGACTGCCAGCAGCAAAACCAGCAGCAGCAGCAGCAGCAGAAAACAGCAAGCAGTACCACTGACACAGCAACAGCTGCCACAAACACAGGTAATGCAAAGTAGCAGGTTAATACTGTGTTTACTGTGACACCTCCAAATGTATCATAGTTCACTATATATAGGTATGTCCATGAGATAGGTTGTGTGTACATAGTCCTGAAATATATACATATGTAATATTGCTGTACATGTTGCCCATACTTAAAACTTCCATAGCTTAGAACACAAGGCCAGTTGTGCATATGATGCAGTAGTTACCAGGGTCAGTAGAGGTTACTCCTCATTGGTGTGGGACCACTGTGTATGTATGGCACTGTTCAGGTACATATCCTGTAGAATGGCCAGGGATTAATATCAGTCTGTCATGTGGTGCTATATCCTCCAGGGGTGAACGTAGCACACATCCAGGGATACCATTTCGTAACAGTGATGCTATGTGTTCTGCAATGTTGAGGGTGGCCCTCACCTGGACATGTGAGAGGATAGGGAGGTTACAGTCATCTGGGATAACTAATACCACATGTGTAGGAGAATGGGGGGGGATACCTGCACCTAAACTGTCTGCAACAATGTTGCCAATATCTGTGCATTTGGTGAATGTGAAGCATCTTAACACTGCTGACCACAGATGCCTTACCTTCATGTGAATCTGCCCTGTGCTGCAGTAGCCTCCTGCTATTGTTATACAATGTGCCTGTATCTGTAGTCCACTGGACAGGATTAATAAGTGGTGTGCAGATGTTCTGGGTTAGATATGTGTGTGCACAGTACATGCAGTATGTGGGATGTCTGTGGTAAGCATATGCAAAGGGGCCGGCAGTGTGTGTTGTGGCTTCCACTGGCCCAATGGGCTGCATGGATAGCATCACAGTCATAACCAGTGAATAACTGTGTAATTACATGCATACATAGCAAGGTAGTGTACTGTGCTTGTGGTGTTGTTGGGATATGTATATCCAGGCTGAGTAATGTGTGTCCACATCACAGGGTTGGATGGCAACACACATCCAGTATGTAGGGATGAACACCCAGAGTGTGTCAGATGTGTCGCCTGTGCAGAAATATCTGGCCATTACCTGTGCATTCCCCACAACACACACACATGCAACATATGGCAGAAGTACTATAGCAGTACACACATGTTCATAGGTTCATACTAGGCTATTTGCCCTAGGGCATTGATAAGCCTAGTAGAATGTGTTTGTCTTTTGCCACCCAATTACAAGTTATGCTGCTATGCCCTTGTCCGACATTAGTATACTGTGCCTCTGTCTAACAGTGACATAGAAGTGATACCTGGGGTACAACTATGATCTCCATCCACTCATCCAGATTCCTATGGAAGAGAGTCAATGAGGGACTCTGCCTAACCTGTAGGGTGAGCTCATTACAGAGTGAAGGGAGCCTCTTGGTTAGGAATATGCCCCTCCAGCATGTCCATGTATGTCAGTGCTGAGGTTCAGGTCTCCTGAGCATGTGGCTGTATGGGACTCTGATTACCTGAGGTGCAGCATGTTCATTACTGCTGGGTAGGACATGGCTGTATATGGCATGCACAGATTGCCTCTGAACAGGCAGTATTCCACTGAGTCCAGCTGGATTTCCTTTACCTGGGCAGCATATGACATCTGTTTGAGCCATTGCATCCTCTTGATGAGGTACTGTTGTCCTGTACCAGTTGCTGTAGGTGTCTGGTTAGGTACATCCCAAAAGGTGCATTGTACGCAATTATAGGCCTGATGATGGATGAGTAAAGAGGCACAATGACCTCCCCTGCCATACATGTGAATCCCTCATGATTAGCTGGGCTATATAACATGTCTTTCAATCCACGTTGGCCATGTGGTTGACAAATGACAGACTGCTATCATGTTTCTTCCCCAGGTCCCCAACTACGTCTTCTGTACTCAATGGCCTAACACCTATGTTGTACTTTGCCACCAATGTGGAGGCGTGGGAATCTGCATTGAATATTGATACTCCCCCTCCCTTGTTCAAGTGTTGGGGCTGACAAGAATGGTAACAGCTATAACTTGGTAGTGCTGGTGTGCTCCTGTGAAACCTGAAACAGGTTTATGTTACTGCACAGATATCGATATCCATAATGCTAAGTAGGGTTTTGAGTGCATGCATCCTGAGGTCTAGACTTCCGGTGTTGAGTAGCATCACTCTTACTTCCTCATCCTTTGTGATACAAATGGATGTGGGTTTGCCTTATGAGCCTTGCCTAATACAGGCACTATGGGTGTAGCAAGAGGCTCCACCAAATTCCAATAGGACAGGTGTGACAGGTGCAAGCTGTCCCTAGCAAAGCATACCACCCCAAGATGGCAGGCATTGGCACACCTGTGAATGACACCAGTATGTCAGTCAATTGTTGGAAGGGATCATCGTGCCTTGATATTGTGGCATCGTTCTTGGTGAGGGTAGGATGCTACTCAAGGTCAGGGTCAAACTGTCTTGGGCTACGTGCTCAGAGAGCACCGTACTGTCTCATGTCATGTAGTCCAGGGAGGTATGTGTCAGGTCATTCGCACCAGCATGGACATTGACTGAGTCATACCTGTACTTGCCTTGGGGTTACCTGAGTGTTTGTGTTATGTGGCAGGTCATAGTGCCCGACAGGCTGCACACCGTGACCCTCACCTCGTTAATTCTGGTGAACGTGATGTCAGTGTGCCTGATGATAGAGGCACCTAGTACAGGTGTATGAAGTGTGTTGTTTACTGTTAATGGCTGTGAGTGTTCAGCACATTGGCTTTGTGTGATATGTGTTGCACGTGTTTGTTTCCGTGGTAGTGGTTGCCTGAGTGTCTGCTTAGGAGGTCTCTGCTGCATAGGCAGACCTGTAGTCCGAGCCTACAAGTATGTTCATGTGTGATCATGTGTTAGTTCTGCTGTCGTGGTAGGTCTATGTGAGACTGGAAGTGTAGTGAGTGTGGTTTCCTTCGCCACCTGACTGGTTATGGCGGTATTGAGTAGACAGAGCCTAGCCTCCAGTTTGGTATATGGTTGCATCACTCACATGAGTTTGAATTTGTTGTTAGGAGGAGGGGGTTGTCTGTGTACATGCAGCTGTTCTAACATTGACTCTGGAGTACCACACTCACCAGCTGGACTGGGGAGGAGACTGACAACTGACCTTTGGACATGCTAGAATACTATTGTGAATTCCGTAATAATTGAAAACAAGGTCCAGTGGGGAGTGAGGGTGTACTGATATTACCTACTACTGCTGACTGATATAAAAGCGTCAGTGAGCAAGTGCCAGGTAACCTAAGTGCAATGTGTCGCAATTAAGTAAATGCAACAATGACAAGCAGTCACTTGCTGTCATGTGTAACATGGAAATACGTACAGTAAGCAATGAAGATATCAGTAGTGAGTCACAGAAGTGTTGAGAAGCTGTGTATTATGTGGAAGTAGCATACCAGTGAAATAACAAGCTAACAAATAACAAGCATATAAACAAAGGTAGATCCAGGAGGCCTGGATGTAGTGTTTGCTACAGCAAACAAGGTGTAGCAATGTCAGTAAGATACAGCTCAAATATGCAGGCACTATAAACCTGAAACCAGATGTCCCCAGCTATGAATGGCAGAGTACAGCCTATTGTCACACAAGTGCAGACCACAAACCTTGTTAATGTTAAATAACTGGCCTGAAGGCCAACTTCCTATACCAGAACTAATACACTTGTACACTGGGCCCTCAATCAGCAGTTCCCAACTTCAACGGATGAAAGATATGTGTCCTGCCACCACAGTGCTTGCCACAAACCTCCCTAATGTAAAACAACTGGTCTGAAGGCCAAGTGCTTAGTCCAAATGACTTAGAATGATAGCTACACTGTAATCAAGTTACAACCAAGCAGTAATAAGTACAATTTAATAATCCCTGTATAGAATGTGTACCATGTATTGCTGAGATACTATGCTGATAACCTGTTTGTGTACCTTTCCAGGTTAACATGGCTCCAAAAGGAACCCCGCATATTCTGCTGCAGAGGATGAAGTGATTCACCAGAGCCTGGTGCGTGACTATGCCATCCTGTTCTCACGCACCACCCAGAATCAGCAGGAGAGGTCTGCACTGTGGCAAAACCTAGTTAGCAGGATAAATGATGTTGGCATGCATGATAGGACATATGAGCAGGTGAGACATCACTGCAGTGATTTGATTAGAAATGTCTGCCAGCGTGCTGCAGATATCCGCAGGCAACAGGTTGCCACAGGTGGGGGGGGTGGCCACACATCCCCCCTCACCAGACAGGAGGGGCTACTGCTAAGTGTTGTGGATCCAGCCCCAGAACAACAACAGCAACACTCATGCATCATGATAGAGGTTGGATCCACACAGCAGCAAGACACCGAGCGTGCAGGTTAGATGCCATATTTATTTATTGTTATTACTTTTACATTTGTTGACCAAGATAGTCTAGCTGGATATATGTCCATTTTCAGTAGAGGCCTGGGGAGAAAAGCTCCACACATAACATAATAAAGGCAGACAGACAAGTTGTTAATACAGACAGCCAACATAATAGAAATATACACCAGCCTGTTAATTAAATCAACATACATTTAAGGAACTAAAGTCATACACAATGTACTGTCAGTTTCAAAGCAATTCTACCTAAAGCATAATGGTTATGCAATAAGGCAAAAGCCATATAGATAATAGTTAAAGCTCAGAAGGGTAGAGAAGTAGAAGGAGTATGAAAGATAAAATAATAGGGAAGAGGCAGGAGTCAAGAAGGGAAGTGAGGAAAAGAAGGAAGACAGTCAAGAGGAGGTGGGAGGGATGGGAGAAGTAGGTCAGAGCATAGAAGGACATCAAGGTGAAAGAAACAGGGTAGAAGCTAGTTTTTATGCACAATGAGGGGTTAAAGGTAAAGAGAGGGTGGGGAGAGGGACGTTAGCCTGGAGTCCAACAAGAACAAAGCCAGTGGTTTTGGAAGTACAGTTTGAGTTGTCATTTGAAGAGAGGTAAGGGTGAGATTAGAGTTAACTCCTGGTATGTACATATGACTGTTCTGTACACTGTTACTTCATGCACGCATAAGGTGTGCATGTGGTATGTATCTGTCATCCTGATATGTAATTGTGCATGTGTGATACAGACATTATGAGCAGCTGATGTGTATAAGGGAACTAGTGTACTACTGTACTGTATCATGTGCAAAACAAATGGCACACTTGTGCCCACTGACATTACTCTCTTCACACTTCCAGGTCCCTCCCATCTAGCAACGAGGCAGGCCATACATGCTGGTGAGTGTGTTTAACATTACCTGAAAAACAATTTATAATACTAGTAAGAGTAGTGTAACTCTGTAGTAGACATGCTGGTGAGTGTGTTTAATAATACCTGCAATACCCAGTTGTACAAAATTAAGAGTAGTGTAACACGGTACTGATGTGTGTGTTTACTGTGGGGTGTGCATGTGTGCGAGTGTGCCTGTGCCCATGTGTGCATGTGTGTTAGTGTCCATGAGTGCATGTGTCCATTTCTGAATGTGTGCATTAGTATTGAAGTGCATCTCTGTCAAATATGTGTTGAGACTGTAATCTGTGTTCCCTGTTTTCCTCCCGTAGGTTCTGGTGCTGCTCTGGTGACCTGCAGCAGGGAACCTGAATCTTGTGCCCCAGGTACTGATGATGATGAAATGTCCGCCATTGGTCAGCCAATTGACAGTACACAGCTGTCAACCCCGTCAATGCGCACAGTCATCCTGCCATTACATCCTTTGTCACCATTGTCCCTAGGTGATGGACAGTCTGCAGTAGGCATAGATCAGGGTAATGTGGTACCTGTGGTACATGCATCCCCACAAGGCTGCCATGAGCAGGGTCCTCCAATGGTACCACGCAGACAGTTGCCCATGGGTTCTCGTGGGGGCATCTGTGGCCGTACTGCCTCTGGCCGACGTGCCCAAGGAGGTATGTCAACCTCCACTATGTTTCGAACTGTCATGCAGGCACAGGCACGTATGGAAAGGTACACCAGACAGGGTCTGAGGGAGCTGAGAGCATGTCGCACAGCCATGACAGACGGCATGCGTGATGTTGCGAATGCTATCCGTAACTTCACAGATGTCGTTGACAGACGTTGTGGGGGCATAGAACAGCTGCTCCACAACCAGATGTCCATGGGCAAGGGCGATGGTGTGCATTTGCAATGTCGATGTGGCCGTATGCCAACAACAGCACCAGCTGGCAGTGGCCGCGGACGACAACAGGCCCACTCACGCACCTCAAGTGCCAGCACCAGCCCCAGCAATGCTGGGTCTGTGCTGTCATCAAGACGCCCCAGGAGACCACGTGCACGTGGCTCTGGACAGTCCCAACAGGGAACTGTGTCCAGTCAACACACCCCTGCTTCTGACGACAGTACCCAGTCTGGGTTAGTACCGGATATAGCTCGTAGCACCCCTGCCAGGCACAGGTACCGTGTCCGTGCCCACAGACACTGATCTGGATGACCTGACAGGTGCAGTCTGTGGCTGTCCACAAAACCCTGTACATGGCAGCCATTATGTGGGACTGTGTGCGTGCTTACACACTTGCAGAAACCTAACACCTAGGGCAAACACATACACACACACACACTGCACCAACACTGGTCCACCCTGTACTGCTGCCCCTCACAAACACACATACACACACATGTCAATTGGTGTTACCAGTGGCTGGCTTGGGCATACCTAACCCACACCCTGTGCATATGATGACACTGTGCCACCTCCTGCATACTACAACATTGGTGCAGGAAAAGGTAAACACGTTGCTGATGCACAGGGTGACTACATAGATGTGTATAAGTAGTAACATGTTGGTAACTGTTCACTGTTCCACTATGATTGTGTGTATATCCCAGCAGTCCTGCTGCAGTAACTGTATGAATGTCCTCAATTGTTATCTGCACCCATACTACTTACCAAAGTGTACCAGCTGCACACCATCACATGCTAACATTGACTATGGGAATGCATCATGTGCTGTTATGTAGATTCAGCTATATGTATCTGTTCTGTCACACATGCATTTATACACACCCTGCTACCCACACACATGCACACGCTCACCTGCCATTCCCATTATTTATTACCCTACATGAGTAGCTGTCGATACATGACAGGTACACATTTGAGAAGTGCACTATGTTGTTTACTACCGACTTCCTCTTCTCTACCTGTACTCACAGGGTGCAGGCAACCTCATCAGTTCAAAGGTGAAATGTGCATCAGGTACTGTGGTACCCTGATTGCCACATCAAACATGTTTCCCATACGGAAATGCACACACAGACACATCCCACATCCACACACTTGCCACATTCAGGCTTCAAAACACTATCTAGGTATATTCTGGTACATGTGCGTGTTACAGTAGCATGTAACACTATACTGAGTACTGGCAGTTGTCTGTTGTCATGTTGTTTGTATAGAATAAAAGAATTGTTTGATTATCCTACTTCGTTTTGTGGACATTACTTGAAGAAGTGTTACCTTACATGTGTTATTGGTACCACCACCTTCTCTTTTGTAGTTTTGTTTGTATAGGGTGCTGTCAACATCACTGCTTGTTAAGGGTAATGTGCACCCTGCAGTGCATAGCCCCATGTGGCAAAAGCCACATCCCACCCCCATCATTGTGCACACACACTAACCCCACCCACAGTAAAACACATACTTTCCATTTGCAAGATTCAAACCCATACCTAATTGTGTTATGACAGTAGAAGCAGACACATTAGCAGAGTGTGCTATTTGCAGTAGTTGGTGAAATCCTTTCTAATGCTGTACTTAGAGGGTGCTGACATCATCTGTGTGTAGGAGGAGGGATGTGCACCCTGTAGTGTGTTCTCCCAGTTGGCAAAAGGCACTTATCCCTCCCAGCATAATGCACACACATAAACCCCACTCATACTAACACAAATACATTCCCTTTGCAGGATTCAAACCCCTACCTAACTATGTAATGACACTGGAGAAAGACGCATTAGCGGAGTGCGCTGTACGAATTCCTGGAGGACTATAATACAGGTAATATAGTTATAGAGTCCTGACATCATCAGTGTTTCAAAAGGAGGATCTGCATCCTGTACTGTACTGTCACAGTTGCTAATAGGGGCATTTCCCACACACACATCGATGTGTTCGAGGTTTGCATATGTGGGGGATCCAGTACTCCAGTGTGATTAGTATATGGTTTGATTGCAACAATGAGGGATATACTCCCAGTGGTGAGCATTTTGTACTCATGTTTGTGATGATCAGGTCTAGTATATCTGCCCCTCTTGTGGGAAGGTTGATTACCTGCTCCATAGCTAAAGAATGTCTGATCTATGGGAACCCTAGAGCTTGTGTATTGTGGCTTGTGTAATGTTCACAGTCTATGTTTGGGTAGCTGATGCCACCCAGTATGATGGTGTTTGCAGAGCAATCTATACTCTCCTGTGTGAGCATGAAAGCTGTGTGGGAGTCCTGAGTTTGAGTGGGTGCTGTAAGAGCTCCTCTGTGTCTCTTTCCATGTGGTCCAGGGAGGTACATCTCAGGTTGTTTGCACCAGCATGGACAATGACTGCCTCATAGTTGTACTTGCTGTGGAGTGACCTGTGTGCCTGTGTTATGTGGCACATTCTATCACCCAACAGGTAGCTAAACGTGACCCTCACCTTGCTCAGTCTGGAGGGTGGCACGTCTGTCAACAGCTCATGTCAAGCAAGTTCACACCCCTCATAAATGATGTGGAAACCTTCAAAGGCCCCAGGCCTGTTGAAAATATAGACCAGACTGCAGATACCTGTATAAAGGCATTCTATGGACACATTCAGGAATGCATGGATCATGAAACCACATATGAAAGCATGACCCAATTCTCCAAAGGCAGACGTCCTGTGTGCCGGACACCAGCCATAAACACACTATACAATAGAAGGATGACGCCACTACATGATACAACAAACTCCCAAAATGTGAAGGCATCACTGATGAGTATTGGAAGACAACTACAGGCACCCATACGATTGTCTAAGGCCATCTTTGAGAGAAGATTCCACAAGCCACTGAGGATAATCACAAGGCTTTCTGTAGTTATGTTAGGAACCTGGGTGGTACTACCCAGATATGCTCAGAGGTAATCCAAGATGTCACACGAAATACAAAACACACAGACATTGCCATCATCCTAGTGGACAGGTTCACTGCTGCCTTCTCCCCCCCACCACACCAAAAGGGCAAATATGTCTCGGCAGAGTGCTGCCCCTGACATCACAGATGCTCAGGTAAGAGATGCCCTTCCCAAAGCAATAAACACTGCATCAATGGGACCAGACAGTGTACCAGGCTGTGTCCTACATGAACCACAAGAAGAGCTATACCCAGACATAACACTACTGTTCAATCCCAGCCTTGCTACACGATATGTGGCCAAAGAGTGGCATACAGCAACAGTGGTCCCTCTACATTCAGGTGGTGCCTTCACGGATCCTGGACACTATTCGTCCCATATGTCTGACTAGCTTTGTCTGCAAAGCTATGGCAAGGATCATCATGAACCTCACATATCTAGATATTGTGGACCTACAGACATGTCACCATACACAGTTTGGCTTTGTTAATGGCCGATCCTGCCTCTCAAACCTGTTTGATTTATTTGAAACAGTCACCAAGGCCACTGTCAAGGTGAAGGAGGTCTACACAGCCTACCTGGACCTTGCATAAGCCTTTGATACAATACCCCACTTGTGCATTCTAGGGAAGCTCACCAGTGTACATATTAACCCCTATGTCACTATGGTTATTGCACAGTGGCTCAAGGGCAGAACACACATGGCTAGAATTGCTGGAGCCATGTCAGCCTCCAACCTGGTACAAGTGGTGTCCCACAAGGCTCAGCCCTGGGAGCTGTCATGTTCATTATATATTTATCATAGGTACAGGCCAACATGGAAGTACTGTGGCTGAGCAAGTCGCAGGTGACTGCAAACCGGACGCCATAATCAACTCTCCAGCTAACACACGCATCCTCCAAAAGGGCCTCTTGCAAACACACGACTTGTGCCACAGCCATGGCCTCAAGGTGAATGACAGAAAGCGTATAGTCATCCCCTTTGTCAAACACAAAGTGACCACAAAGTACCACATATGTGTTAATCCATTAAGTGCAGACGAAGGAATTATGGACCTTGGGGTACACAGGTTGATAGCATTCTACCATTTGACAACAACATGGACAAAGTGGTTAGGAAAACATGTTATATGGGCCACATCATCATGATGGGATCCACATGTAGATCAGGGGAGGACATTGCGCCCTCATCATGCCCATAATTGACTATGATGAACCTGTCGGCATGCACCTTACCAGACACCTGCAGCAACTGGAAATACCACATACGTACCTCGACAAGAGGATCAAAGGGCTCAAACAGATGCCACATACTGACTGGTTAAAGAAACAGCAGCTCTACTCAGTGGCATACTGCCTCTTCATAGGCAATCTGTGCCTGACATATAAAGCCATGTCAAACCCTCACTTAATGGCCATGCTGCACCTCAGAATATCCAGATCCCATCAGGATGCACGCTGGAAAGACTTGAACCTCAGGAGTGATATACATAGGACATGCTGGAGGGCACATTCACAACTCAGAGGCTCCTTCATTCTTGAATATTATCCCAATAGAGGTTAGGCAGAGTGACTCAGTGACTATCTTCAAGAGTGATATTAATGACTGGATGTGACATTGTAGGGTTACCCTGGGTATCAATTATGTGTCACTGTGAGACAGAGGCACAGTATACTAACCTTGGAAAAGGGCATAGCAAGACAGATTTACAATGCATGTTGAAAGCCACACACATTCTGGCTAGGTGGATACATGCCCTGGGCAGACATCCCTGTATGAACCTATGGACCTATGTATCTTGTTCACCATTGGCCCTATGTGCTGTTAATCACCAATGCAATCTCAATACTATGGTAGCATGTGCAAAGGTCAGTTGTCAGTCACCTCTATGGTACAGTTGTGGAATATGTGTGTCATGTAGTAATGTCACAGCTGCCACATGTACACAGTCAACCCTATCCCCTACCCATGGATGTACAACACATGTATGAGATGGAAACACATGGCCAAGCTGTGGACTAAGCACTCTGAACCCAGTACTGGCATAACCTGTCGGGTGGCATGAAATACTACAGTGACAGCAATACCAATCTGATGTGGACCTACACGGACAGCAATACAAGCATGGAAACACACAGGGCCAGTTGTGGAGCCTAAGGATAGCATCCTGCATGACTGGCAGACATCTCTGCAGCTGGCACACAGGCATACATTAGGCCTGCACACAGCACGCATAACACATAGCACACAAATCCTGTGTGCCAAACAAGCACAGTCTGTACAGCTATACAACACTACTGCCGCAGTTGTGTTAGGTACTTTTATTGTCCAGTACAGTGAGAACATGCTCACCAGGCTGGACAAGGTGTAGGTCACAGTGATATGCTCATGGGGCACTGTGTTCCACCACATAACACAAGCATACAGGTCAGTCAGATGCATGGACACATATGACTCAGTCATTGTCCATGCCACCACAGCTGATGTGGGATGTCCCTCACTGGGATACATGATAGGGAACATGGAAGGGATCACTGAGCAAGTGACACAGGCTGGTAGAACCCTGACCTTGGTTGGCATCAGACCGTCACCAGGGATTCTGACATATTACTGAATGCTAATGAATTAGTGTAGCTACAACACCCTAGCTGAATGGTTCTTAGCATGCAGTCACTGCATTGCTATGGAATAACGTCTTACCACTCCCACAACAGGTGAAAACATGCAGCACCTGTACATCAACAACAGGTAGACTATATGCCCCAGACCAGGTGTGTATCCCTCACTACTAGGCTGATAGCATCTACATCTCACACTGTATATACACATCTCACATGCAGCACCTGCACAGAAGACCACAGTCATAATGTTACCCTGTGCAAATACCATGTATTCACATGTGGCAGGCATCACACATGGTAACTATTGAAGGTCACAGGTACATATGTGTATTTGGCACACACATACATCATGTGTGCATTGCCATAACTAGTTTAATCAATGTCATGCATTATTGTGAGGGACAACCCGCACACATGGGCATTCTGTGTGGGCAAAACACACGTGGCATGTCTGTAATCAAAAGCCATACATAATTGTGATATCGTTTAGAAAGGGGTATGTGCATCCTGTAGTGTGTTTTCCCAGTTGCCTAAAGGGATATTTCAGTCATACACACTTACCCCCCCTTTACACACACTTGTTGGATTCAAACTCCTACCTAAGTATGTTATGACACTAGAAACGGACGCATTAGCACAGCGCGCTATTCGCATTACTGGGAGATTTTCTTTCCCCTGATATACTTATAGGGTGCTGACATCATCAGAGTTTAGAAAGTGGAATGAGCATCCTGTGGTGTGTTTTCCCAGTTGCCAAAAGGGATGTTCCTTTCATACACACTTACCCCCCTTCACACACACTTGCCAGATTCAAACCCCTACCTAGCTATGCTATGACACTAGAGACGGACGCATTAGCAGAGCGTGCTATTCGCATTACTGGGAGATTTCCTTTCCCCTGATATACTTATAGGGTGTTGACATCATCAGAGTTTAGAAAGTGGAATGAGCATCCTGTGGTGTGTTTTCCCAGTTGCCAAAAGGGATGTTCTTTTCATACACACTTACACACACACTTACCCCCCTTCGCACACACTTGCCGAATTCAAACCCCTACCTAACTATGTTATGATACTACAGACGGACGCATTAGCAGAGCGCGCTATTCAAATTAGTGGGAGATTCCTTTTCTCCTGATATACTTATAGGGTGCTTACATGATCAGTGTCTAGAAAGGGGAATGAGCATCCTCTGGTGTGTTTTCACAGTTGCTAGGAGTAACATTTGGACTAAGTGTGTGAGCGTGCCCAGTTCAGCCTTCCCATGGCATGTTGTGTGAAAGATGTCTCATTTATCTAAGTGTGTGAGCATGCCCAGTGTGGGCTTTCCATATGTTGAACTCTGCAGCCCATCTCATTTGTGGATGAGTGTGACCTTCAACAAATACCTCCAGTTTATGGTTGTGTGTTCTTTGCCATGTTGTGTAGTTACTGTCCAAATGCTTTTTGTGTGAACACAACAGGGAGTATACTGTGCCTGCAGGTTTTGCATGGGATACTTTGCACACAATTGTCAACATCCGTTCATACTGACCTAACACTGTAGTACTGTATAGTGTAGTGGTTCAGTACTTTCACTGTGGTGGTCAGTATCCTGGGCTTTAGTCCTATCACTGCTTTACATTTCCATAGTGTGCACAACAGCCTGGTTAGGGTCCAGTTGTGCACATCTGCACAAAGGCGGTGCCTCTACGGACCCTGGTAATTACTGCCCCATAAGCTTAACAAGTCTAGTCTGCAAAGCTATGGAGAGGATCATAATTGAGCTCATAAACAAAGATATAGGGGACATGCAGACATTGTACCCGTCCCAGTTCGGCTTGGTCAAGGGCAGATCATGCCTTTTGTACTCGGTTGACATCTTCAAAATGGTCACTTAGGCCATTGTTGAGGGAAAGGCAGTCCATACAGCCTACCTTGGCCTTGCAAACACTTTCAACACAATACCCCACTCAGGTATTGTGGAAAACCCTATCAACTGAAATGTAAACCCATATGTCACAAGATGGGTTGCAAACTGGCTTAAGGACGGGACCCACAGGGTTAGAGTTGCTGGCACTATGTTAGACTCCAGGCTGGTCACAGGTGGTGTCACACAGGGCTCAGTCCTTGGCACCCTATTGTTTGTCATGTACTTCTCAGACGTACAGGCCAACATGGGAGGACTTTGGCTGACAACGTTTGCAGATGACTGCACACTGGGCGCCATAAAGGACAGTGCATCAGACACGGATATCCTTCAGAAGGGACTCATGGTAACTGATAGCTGGTGCCAGAGCCATGGCCTGAAGTCAAAGTGCACAACATGTGTAGACATACCCTTCAGGAAAAGCAAGGTAACCCCAAGCTACCATATAGGTGGCAATCCTCTAAGCAAAGAGGAGGTTATCATGGGCCTGGGGACCCAGGTTGACAGTCGCCATTCTTCTGACACTCACGTTGCTAAAGTGGCTAGAAAGACCTTCTACATTGCCCACCTGATCAGGATGGGATTCACATCCAGATCTAGTGGGTCATTGTTCCCCTGTACTCTTCACTTATCAGACCGGTGATCGAGTAGAATGTCCTATTCTGGATGTATCTCACCCAACATCTGCAGCAATTGGAGACACCCTGAATGTCCCCCACCTAAAGGATAAAGGAACCCCAACATCTGTCATATGCTGCCAGATTGAAGACACTCCCGCTCTATTCAGTCACATACCTTCTGCTTAGAGGTGACATGTGCCTGACATGCAAGGCCATGTCCAAACAGGGATTAATGGACATGCTCCACCTCAGAATCGGCAGATCCACCTGAACCACTAGTGCAAGTGACTTACACCTTAGCATGGATGTACGTTGGACATGTTGGAGGGATGAAGTTATCACTCGGAGACTCCCTATGCTGTGGAATACAATCCCGGTCCATGTGAGGCAGAGCACCTTGCTGGCTGTGTTCAAGAGGTATCTTGACCTGTGGATGGAAGGTCATACATTTAACCCGGGGATCGTCACTGTGCCACTGCTGGAGAGAGGCACGACAAACTAATGGGCACAGTACTGTTTCCATATAAGGGGTGGTGTACGCCAACAAACTCTGGGCTAGGCTTATACCTGCCTTAGGAAAGATAGCCTAGTATAAACCTATGTACCTATGAACCTATCTGACCATGTTGCATTATGTTCAGATGTGAACTACTTACAACAGCCTCATCCAACATCAGTAGTGTATTCCACAACATGGGTGTACATTGGCAAACACTACTGATGTGCCCTAGGCCATTTCTAATGCTAGTCGGAGAGTGTGTTTGTCCGTCAACACATTGTAAGTGTAGTTTGCCATGACATATGTCTTGTTTAGTATACTGTGCCTCTGTCTACCTGTGACATAACATTGATACCCAGGGTAAACCTACCATCTCCCATCCACTCATTAGGATTCCTGTTGAGGGGAATCAACGAGTGACTCTGGATAACCTGTACTGGTAATTTACTCATGCGTGGCTTCTGTGTTATGGATAATGCAGTACAGCCTGTCCTATGTATGTCAGTGCTGGGGTTCAGGTCCCTCATGTGCATAGCTCCCTGCCATTCAGATTGTACAAGGTGCAGCATGTGCATTGATTCCAGCTTGGACATGGCTTTCTATATCAGGCACAGCTTGCGTCTGGGTGGACAGCATGGCAGTGTGTGGAGCTGCACTCTGTTTAATCAGGTGACACATTACGTGTTCCAGCTCTTTCATACTCCTGGTGAGGTACTGTTGTGGACTTTACAGTTGCTGGATGTGTCTGCATGAGGTACACCCCACAGGGGCTGTTGTGGTCATTTCTAATGCTGATGAAAGATAACTGCAGAACCACAATGACCTCCCCTTAGCTAGATGTCAGAAAGCATGGACCATGCAATCACAAATAAAAACAGGACCCTCTCCACAAAGGGAAAGTGGCCTGTCTGGTGGACCCCAGCCATAAACAAACTGTATAACAGATGAGGGATACTAATGCAAGACAGAGCTACATCTCCAAAAGGGAAGACAGCTGTGATTAGCACTAATGGAAAGCTACATTATCTCATAAAGACATGCAAGTTCAACTTGGGGACATAAATCACCAAAGACAATGAAGGTAACCACACTGCTTTCTTCAGTTATGTCAGACACCTGGTTGGGAACCCTCAGATATCCTCAGAGTTGGTACACAACAACATATATTCCAGTGACCTGACAGATATTGGCAACATTCCGGCGGACAGCTTCAGTGCGATTTACCCCCTCCCTCACCCCCAAAAGAAGATAGTTATCACAGCTGTATGTAACCTCACTGTCATCTTGGATGTCCATGTGAGAGCCGCACTCAGAAAAGACAAGTACACAGCATCAATGGGACCTGATGGTATCCCCGGTTGCATGCTATGTGAACTCCAGAAGGAGCTGGACCCGTATATACAAATGCTATTTAACCTTAGCCTTGCTACAGGATATGTACCTGAACACTGGCGTACGGCAACAGTGGTCCCACTCCACAAAGGAGATGCCTCCACAGACCATGGCCACCACACAAGCTTAACCAGCCTTGTCTGCAAAGCTATGGGAAGAGTCATTATGGAGCTCTTACACAGAGACATTGCTGACCTACAGACCCTTGATCCCACCCAGTTCAGCTTTGCACAGGGCAGATCCTGCCTTTTGCACCTAGTTGACTACTATGAAACTGTCAGTAGGGCCATTGATGAGGACTACACAGTCCACACAGCCTACCTGCACTTGGCTAAGGCCTGTGACACAATTCCCCACTCAGACATCATAGACAAGCTCAACAGCTGACATATAACACCATATGTCACAGGATAGGTTGCAAAATGGCTAGGAAACAGAACCCATAAAGTCAACATTGCAGGTGCTTTGTCAGATTCAAAGCCAGTCACAGGTGGTGTCCCACAAGGATATGTCCTGGGACCCCTCTTAATTGGTATTTACTTTTCAGATGTGAAAGCAAACATAGGAAGGTTGTGGCTGACAAAGTTTGCAGATGACTGCAACCTAGGCACCATAGTGAATACATCAGCCGGCACACACATCCTACAAAATGCCATCACAAAGACGGATAGCTGTTGCCAGACTCATGGCCTGAAACTGAATGCAACTGATGTGTAGTCATCCCCTTTGGGAGGAACAAAGTACCCACAGATCAATACATACACAGCAACCCACTGAGCACAGAAAACAAATCAGACACCTGGGGACACGTGTAGATAGTGACATCTCGTTTGACACCCATGTTGCCAAAGTGGTTAGAAAGACTTTCTATCTTGCCCACCTTATCATGGAGGGTTTTCCATCCAGATCATAGGAGGTCATTGTACCACTATACTTCTCCCTTATCAGGCCCATGATTGAATACAAAGCCCCATTTGGTATGTACCTCACCCAGCACTTGCAACAGCTGGAGAGACCCCAAAGGTACCTTACCATGAAGATCAGGGTCTACAACACATGTCATATGCTTCCAGAATAGAGGAAACCCAGCTTTATTCAGTGTCATACCGCATACTTACAGGTGACCTATGCCTGACATACAAGACCATGTCCAATCAGGATTTGGTGGACATGCTCCACTGCAAGCAATCCAAATCCACCAGAACCATGAGAGCTGAAGATTTGAACCTCAGCACATACATGTATAGGACATGCTGGAGGGACAGAGTCATAACTCAGAGGCATCTCACACTCTAGCAGAGTATCCCAGTTCATGTTAGACAGAGTCCCTCACTGACTCTCTTCAAGAGACATCTGGACAACTGCATATGAGACAGAGGCACAGACTAGACAGAGGCACAGTCATGTTATTCAATTACGTAAGGGGTCATAATGTGTCACTACTAAGTCAGAGGCACAATATTCGAATCTATTCTGTACACTTATTACCACTATAAGGTGGCACTACCCACATCACTATGGCTAGGCATATACATGCACTAGGGCAGATAGCCTACTAGTAAACTATGACACTATGAAACTATGGTGCATGTGTAGGTATTGTCAGTCAAGCACTATGATGTGGTTTGGGGGCTTGATATCTCCCTGTATTCCAACATTGTTTTGTCTATTGCTTCTAGCATGTCTAGGGATCAGTTGCTAGTGTCCTCTCCTGCTCAGCTGGTGAACCTGGGAATATTGAGGCAATGTTACAATTGCCTCATGTACACTGACAACCCTCTCCTTCTCCCATAAAACACACATACATGTGAGAGATGCAACTATATAGCCAAAGTGGAGGCTGAGCTCTCTCAACATAGGACTAGCAAGACCAGAGAGAAGGTGAAGGTAACCACACACATCACAAACCCAGTCTCACATAGCACTATCACAACTTGAAATCATACACATAGACACACAAAGACATACTCAGAGGCTCTGATCAGAATTCTACCAAAACAGCAGCGGCCACCACAGCAGACACCCACACAACTGTCTCCACAGGGCACAGCACATGCAACACATAGACCACAGAGTCAGTGTGCCAAACAGTCACATCCCTTAAGACCAAACACAATGCCAGACACACTTGTCATAGGTGACTCCATAGTCAGACACACTGACGTCCCGCTCACCAGATCGAGTACGGAGGAGGTCACAGTAAGCTGCCTATCGGGCACTGGAATCCACCACATAATGCAAGCACTCAGGTCACTCAACAGCAAGTACAAGTCTGACCCAGTCATTATCCATGCTGGTGTGAACGACCTGAGATGTACCTCCCTGGACTACATGGAAAGAGACATAGAGGATCCCTCTGATTATGTAGGCCAGGCAGGTATGACCCTGACCTTGAGCAGTATCCTACCTTCACCAAGTATGATGCCACATAAACAGAGACAAGATGATCAGCTGTATTAATTTGCTTAAACTATGGTGTCATTCAAAGGGGGTCCAATGTCTGTCTGCCTGGGATGACATGCTGGACAGGCCACGCTGATTTGCAAGGGACGGCTTGCACCTGTCACCCCTGGGCTTCCAGATTTCGGATGATGCTCTTGCCACCCCAATTGTGCCTTTTTTATGCAAGAATCAGATTCTATACCTACCACCCTAGAACACAGAAAAGGAAAGACACTAAGGGTAATGCTGCTCAATGCCAGAGGTCTCACCCTCAAGCTGCACACACTCAATGCCCTTCTCAGTATGTAGCACATTGATGTCTGTGCTGTGCCTGAAACCTGGTTCACGGCTTCTGACAGCACCCCGGCACTATTGGGTGTTACCTCATATCATGCGTTCCGGCACCAAAATCCGGACAACACCAAGAAAGGAGGGTGGGTGTCCATATTCATCAAGGACACCCTCACCTCAAGGTTGGTGGCAACACGATGCATCGGAGACCATCCAGGTGCCAGTAACCATAGGCAAGACTGCTCTGCAGTTTGTAGCATGTTACATGCCACCCTCTCAAACTCAGGTACCTCACACAGCTGTCCTGAAAACACTGGAGGGGATAAATGTATCTCCAAACACCATCATACTGGGTGATTCCAACTATCCAAATATAGACTGGGATCACTAATCAAGCCTCAACACTCTAACCCAAAGGTTCCAAGAGTTCATACACTCAAATGCCATGGAACAACTGGTCACCATCCCCACAAGTGGAGACAACATACTAGAACTCATCATCGTGAACATGGGGTCACACTGTTCAACACCAGAAGTATACCCATCATTGGTGAGATCAGATCATGAACTAATCTCAGTGGGAGTCCACATCCCACACACACCCCAGATAGAAAAACAAACAGTGAAGATCTTCTCAAATGCTGACTTCACATTTCTAAGGACTGGTGTGGTCTCTTTCAAGGCCCCAAAGCCAGCGGACACCATTACCCAAGCCGCTGTAACACTTACAAATGCCTTCTACCAGCACCTCCAGGACTGCATGGATCAGGCAATCCCAAACAAAACAAAGACTCTTTGTACCACAGGCAAGCATCCAGTCTGGTGGACCCCAGCCATAAACAAGCTCTACAACAAAAGGAAGGAGCTACTACAAGATAGAGCGACATCCGTAGAAGGGAAGACACCCCTGCTCATTATGAGTAAAACACTGGGTTCCCCCATACAATCATAAGGCAAGTTTTGAGAGTAAACCTGCTCAGGACTCAAGGGACAATCATGAGGCCTTTTTTACCTATGTTTGACACTTGGGAGGGAACTCCCAGATATGCTCAGAATTAGTTCGGAATGATGTAAATATCACTGAACCTACAGACATTGCCAACATACTGGCTGACAGGTTCAGTGCGGATTTCTCCCCCCCCCTCCCCCCAACTGGAGGGGTATCTACACCAGAGGATTGTAGCCCCCCAAACATCTCCAATGCTGGGGTGAGAACTGCTCTATCCAAGGCGGAAAACATTTTATCCATGGGACCAGATGGTGTCCCCAGTTGTGTGCTCCATGAACTCAATGAGGAATTACACCCGCAGTTAGGGCAGCTGTTTAATCTTAGCCTCACCTCAGGATATGTGCCCAAGGAGTGGCATACGGCAATGGTGGACCCACTTCACAAAGGAGGTGCCTCCACCAACCCCGGAAACTACCATCCCATCAGCTTGACAAGCCTGGTCTGCTAAGCTATGGAGAGGATCATAATGGGAATGATAAATGAAGACATAGGGGACTTGCAGACGTTGGATCCAATCCAGTTTGGCTTTGTCAAGAGCAGATCATGCCTTTTAAACTTGGTTGACTTTTTCAAGACAGTCACCCAGGCCATTGACGTGGGCAAGGCAGTCCACACAGCCTACCTTGACCTGGCAAAGGCTTTCGACACAATACCCCACTCAGGTATCATTGAAAACATCACCAGCTTAAATGTGAACCCATACATCACAGGATGGGTTGCAAACGGGCTAAGTGACAGAACACACAGGGTCAAAGTTGCTGGTGCCATGTCACACTCCAGAGCTGTCACAAGTGGTGTCCCACAGGGCTCAGTCCTGGGCCCACTTTTGTTCAGCATCTAGTTTTCAGAAGTACAAGCAAACACAGGAGGATTATGGCTGACAAAGTTTGAAGATGACTGCAAACTGGGAACCATAGTTGGAAACCCATCTGACACAGGCATCCTTCAGAAGGGTCTCATAGACACAGATAACTGGTGCCAGAGCCATGGCCTTACGTTAAACGCTAAACAATGCATAGTCATACCCTTCGGGAACAACAGGGTTACCCCTAGTTCCCATCTAGGTGGCAATCCTCTAAGCACAGAAGAGGTTATCAGGGACCTGGGCACCCAGGTTGACAGTAATATTTCGTTTGACACTCACGTTGCCAGAACAGGCCTGGGGCTGTTCCTGCTATTAGGACAGAGGTGTGACCCGGTAGTGTCAGGGTGCTGATGTGGGCTTTGACCCTGTTTTCTATTACAGCACTGATATCTACATTCTCTATACTGTGTGCGTTTACACTGCACGCATTTATACTTCTGGCATTGGGTAGCATTACATCTAGGTTCCTATCCCTTGTGGTACCTATGAAGTAGGTTTGTGTTTTTTGTGGTTTATGATTGGTGAGGGTGGATGTTAGTCAGGTCCTCAGGTGTGCATATGGTACATGGTATTACATTACTTAACACATGGCATTCATGCCTCAGGTGGTGCTGCAGAGCTGCCTCTGTTGGATGCACATACTACACTCCCTGTACATGTTTGGAAGCAGGTTGTGTCATGTTAGGCATCCCTGTTACTATATGAGTGAGTCAGAGCGGGTATCAGTCCCAGTGTTCCTACTGACCAAGTGTATGTGCTATGCGTTGCCTCTTTGCCAAGGCCAGGGCATACTGGGCATGCCTCCTTCTGCCTACTGGGACAAGGTCAGGTTGTTCCTCCTCCGAGTCACCCTCTGCCTGTGGTGGCCTTGGCAATGGTGGGGGGATGTTAGGCCCAGCCCTGTGCTGGTCCTGCTGCAGCTGTTTCCGCAGGATCATATTATGTAGCATAGCACATATCATGACCATTTGGGTACATGTAGTTGGTGTGTACTGCAAGGCTCCACCAGATGTGTCCAGACACCGGAACCATGACTTGAGCAGCCCAAACACACGCTCTATGACATTACGTGTTTGTGCGTGTGCCTCATTATGGCGTTCCTGTTCAGGTGGGTGTGCATTTCTGATGGGTGTCATCAGCCACGGCTCAAGTGCATAACCTGCATCCCCCACTAGGTGTCCGTGTGGGAAGTCCCCACTGGCAAATGATTGGTACAGCTGTGTCAGATGCCAGATGTGGGAATCGTGGTAGCTCCCAGGGCAGCCAGCACACACATTCATTATTATGCCCTGGGCATCACACACGACCTGGCAGTTGATGGAGGGGTATCCCTTGCGGTTAATGTAGGCTCTACCCCGCTCACCAGCTGGTGCTTTGATGCATACGTGCGTGCAGTCTATTGCACCCAGCACCTCAGGGTATCCCGCTATTTGCTGGAAGAGACGCATATTGCTGGCCACAACCTCACGGTCATTAGGGACATATATATGATCACCGACATGTGCTGACATGGCATCCAGGAACTGGTGCAGTACCCTGGAGGCTGATGCCTGTGATATCCCCATCATATCACCAGTTGGTCTCTGGAAGGTACCTGTTGCTAGTATTCTTAGGCCAACACATGCCTTGGTTTCCACTGGGATGGGTTCCCCTCTGTTGGTTCTGTGTGTGAGATGTGGCCTGCACAGCTCAACAATCTGCTGCAGAAGGTCTCTGTCCACTCTGTAGCACTCTACTATCTCCAGCTCATGTAACCCATGGTAGGTGACCCTGGGCCTGTATACTCTTCTCCTTCTCCTCACTCTGGGTTGTCTGTCAGCATCTGCATTGTCACCACCCTCAGCAATTCACCTTTGCCTGATTATAACAGTTATGGCAGCCCCTAGCATTTCTGCTCTGAGTTCAGCTTTTTTCAGTTTTCAATTCTAATAGCTTACTTTGTTGCAGTATCTCTTGTGAGAAACACCCTGCACTGCTCTTTGCAGTGTTTTAAGTGCTGGGTTGGGCTTCTAGTCTGACTGCATAATTGTCTGCTTCCAATTGTTTCCACCACTTAACTCCAGCAGTATCCTCTGGCAGTTTCCATGTAATTTGGTTGTTTCCTGTTTCCTCTCTGTTTCCTGAAGGGGAGCAATGTGCACACCAGCTTAAACACACTCACAGTCACTTAAACGCGTGCACACATCCCTACATGGCGTTACACGCGTGCACACATCCTTACACGGTGTGAACTAGGCTGATTCATGTTAAAACGCGCGCACACTGCCTTACACACGTGCACACCCACGTAAACCGTTGTAAATGGTTTGCAACACGCTCCCATATGTTGAACCTGCCTCACACGCAAGCACATGCGCGCATGCATGTATTTCAAGAAACTTTGAGTGTAGGGATAGCGTAAACCTTCAATTTCTTGACTTTCCTAGTGTTCTGTTGGGACACACCTCCCTCCCTGAAGTCTGTCTGTCATCTGTCACCTTACATTGCCCTCCAATCTGGTACATTTGTGTCTATCCTTCCCCCCCATGATGTCACCTACCTCTTACTGTGTTCCTCCCCCTTCTCTAACTCTTACACTACTCAGAAAGTGCTCATTACCTATGTGGCAGTGTGATTCAGTATTGTAACCCTCATTTACATAGGATTGCCTAGTAATGACTAGTTACATGTCTTACACGGAGCTTCCCCCCCTTGACAACCACTAAATGGAGGCCATATTGTTTTTGGTCTGCAAGTCCCTCCATTGACATTCCATGTAATACATAAATCCCACAATTGTGGGCTTATAAGCTTCGGTTTTAGTTTTAGGTAGCGCACCGCTTATGCTGGGTGCGCTGCAGTTAAACCTCAAAATCCCGTAAAAAAAAAGTTATATAACATATTTTGCAACAGTTTTCATGCCAATGGCCACATATTTGGCCATTGGCATGCTTAATGAAACAAATGCACCCTTTATTTGGAGCTGACATAGCTCCGTTTTAATTAGCAGAAATGTACTCAGTTGTCAGCTGAGTACATTTCTGCAACACGCCCGTTACACGGACTGGTTTCTGCTTCGTGGATTGCTCAGATACCTCATTTGCATATCTTTGAGCTGCAAATGAGGTATTGAGCATTTCCACGCCCAGTCCGTGTAAGAGACGTGTTAGCTGTCTCTTACACGGAGATTTGGGCTGTTCCTGAATCGGGAGGCTTACACGGAGGCTTACACTACTCTTGAACTCCGTGTAAGCCTTCCTGAATCTGGCCCATTGTTTAACCATCTTGCTAACTATACATCTATTGACTATTTTTGTGGTGACTTTCCTTTTGTTGTGGTTTTTCCTGCATATAACCGCACAAATGAAAGTGAAGAAACGTGATGAACTGTCTTTAACACATACCTAGCTATGAAGTGTATATATGTAGAGACTATGAACGTTTCAAATTGCTGGGTTTGTACTGCTATACCAACAGCATATGGAGGACTGTTGATGTCCGCTGTCCCCTTGGGGATAAATGAGACTTGGGAGAACTTACTTTTTGATACAGGTTCTGTGAGATCACAGGACAAGATTGCATTGTATTTGCCTATTACACAGAGAGGAATTGTTTGTTTCTATAAAAATGATACACTCCAAGTAGGTTGGAGTAACTGTAACATAACTGTATCTTATAAATGCTATATTAAGGCTAAAGATAAAACTACTAGTTGTAGCACAAATTATGATTCATATTTGAGCTTAATGAAAACAACAATAAAAGATGTGCAGAGAAATCCTGAATTGCATAAACAATTGTCTGTAATAGACAAGAAAATGTTTCATTCAGAGTTAACCCGCATCAGTACTAAAGTAGAAAACTGTTATTTTGTTTGTGGGAAAAAAGCATACAAATGGCTACCTGAGAATTGGTCTGGCAGTTGTTTTTTGGGTTATCTGGTTCCAGCTATAAGGCATACTGCAGAATTACCTCTAGGTAAGATACGGAATGTAAGAGATGTAGCTCGAAAACCTGGGAATTCAGTCGAAAAACCTGCAAATCCAGTGGGTAAAATCGAAGTTGGTTGGAAGGATCATCCATCCGTGAAAGATAAAGAGAAATTGACTCATATGGACTTGAGTGACAGTGTTATATCCTGGGCTGGAATATTCCCAGCCTATGGAGCAGTCAAATCAATCTGGGAGCTGAGAAAATTGTCAAAGCTTCTCAAAGTAATGAGTAATGCAACTTTTTCCGCTCTCGAACTTGTGACTGATGAACTGAATGCAATGAGAACTGTTGTGCTACAAAATCGAATGGCTCTTGACTTCACCCTAGCGGCGAGAGGTGGTACGTGCGCACTTATCAAAGAAGAATGCTGTGCGTTCATACCAGACAATCGACATGAAATAAATGATCACCTAGAGGAAATACAGCAGGTATCGGCCATGACTGAACCAGGCCCAAACCCACTGACGAACTTTTTCCAGAGTCTATTTGGTGGGTGGGGTTCAATCCTAATGAATATTCTGATTGCTATTTGTGTTGTTCTGCTCTTATTGGGAGCATGTGTCTGTTGTGGGATTCCCTGTATGAAAAGGTTAGTCAGAGAATTTGTTGATATATCTGTAACTGAGACTTTGTACCAAGACATTGAATTGGATCTATTGGTTCCAAATGAAATTCTTTCCGAAATATAAACCAAATGACTTGCCTAGTTAAAAGTCCTTAAAGGAGAAGGCTAGGGAACGATATGATATTGTTTATGTTTCTGAATAGAATAAAAGTATTAAAAGGAGGAAAATGTTAGAAAAATATGTATTTGAACATATATAAAGTGCTAGTTTAAAAGCAAATAGTATGTAATGCATTTTATTCTATTTTACAATATGGCAGTAAGAATGATCTTACATGTAATTGCTTGAAGCTTTGGAGCTGCAGTGTGTTTGAACTCTGACCCTGGCAGTAGCCAGCTCAGCAAGCTTATGTTTTTCACTAATGATTATCTGCTGGGTCAGGAAAATGAATGTATAAAGCATTGAAAATCGTTCTTCCTTCCTCTGAGATGGTTGGCCTTGCGAATATTATCAGAGATAAAGCACAGCTGCTAAAAGTAATGTTGTGAGAAGAACAAAGAAGTATATTACAAGACTGAACTGACTATTGTATTCGAACAGGACTGAAACCTTGAAAGAATAACATTTACAGAAAGACATTATAACTGACCAGGTGCTTTGCAAGGCTGTATTATTCTCATGGGAAAACTTTTAAAAAGTATAACATCAGCTTTTTCTTATGAACAGAATATTGTAGACTATAGTGATGTAGGTGCCCTGTGACTGACCACGTCAGTGAGGTGGGCACAGCTTGAATGTATGACTATAAAATGTAGTATATTTCCTGTATCATGCCAGACAAAACTCTATACTTGTATTGTATGGTATTTTGCCTACTGGTGTACACTAGTAAAGTTTTTTGCATCTGAGCCTCCTGTGTTGTCCTAATTTGTTTTTATTTAACAGGGTGGGTGGGCAGATACTGGAGATGTCCTGCTTTACTGATTGGGGGGCAGAGGGGAGATGTTTCCGCTGAATCTGTCAGCCAATAGATTGGCTATATCTACAACTTTTTTGTATGTGGTGTCCTTGACCACCAGTTCTGAACAGATCTTGGATCTTTCTTTGAGACCGTAGTCATATGCGAAGAAGGCCTCATGACTGTCTGTTCAGATGTGGGCAATTTGGACACTGAGTTGGTTTTAGAGGATTTCACTAGTGCTGTTATTTGTTTGTTCAGGCTAAGGAGAGATTGCTTCCAATTGTGCACCCACTCCTTCTTGGACCGGGACAGCAATGTTATCCTTTTGTTATATAGTTCCTATATCGCAGATGTTTCCAGACAGGTTTACACCCCCTTGCAGAGGATGATGTTGTCCTGTCATGTATTCCTGATTCCATATGTGTAGATATATATATATATATATATATATATATATATATATATATATATATATATATATATATATATATATATATATATATATATATATATATATATATATATATATATATATATATATATATATATATATATATATATATATATATGTATGCTGGTATAGTACTTTGGTGTACATTTGGACATTGGTGCCTGTTCCTCCAGTGGGGGAGGGGGTGGTGCAGCTGTTTATACCATCCCTTAGGTGGTTGTGATCAGCTTGGGAGATATTTTCATTTTACCATGGCTAGAGGGTGGTCAGAGGAGATGGTAATATTGAACGTGACCACTTTTTTGTAGGATCTGGACAGGGAGGATGATACAATAGGGGTGGTTACTCATGTTGCTTACTACCAAGTCCAACATATGTATCACATCTTGTGGGGGTATCAAGTAGCTGTCCAAAGGAATTTAGCATTGATAAGATAGGGGAATCTCTGTGCATTTCTGTTCTGGCATGGTGGGTATTTCCAATCTATGGTTGGGTAATTAAAATCAGTCAGGATCAGGGTAAAGGGTTGAATCTTGATAGACTTGTAGAGGGCCAGATAGTTGGGGTGGGCATCCTGAGTGAAATATGTTGGCCTGTAGCTACCTATAATTAAGGGTCTTGTCAACAGTTAACTTTTTGCTGGAGTGTCTCATGTATGTCAGACTGTTTGACCAGCCTGGAGGTGTGTGCCTGTTTCATATTATATTTATACTCTATCTCCTTTGTTTTTTCTAGCTACATTTTGGGGTCTGGCTGTGTGGTCAGATGAGTGACCAGTTAAGGATGGGTTGCTCTCTACAGCTGCGCCAGGTTTCTGTGAGTGCACAAAATGTCAGCATCTTCCAGTGTTAAGAATGCTTGCAATGAGTGCATTTTCATTTTAGACTCCTAGCTCTTAGCAGCATGACCTTTAATTTGCATTTTGATTACATTTCATGTTGGTAGTATTTACCTCATGACTTTCCCTAAAACAGCCACTATGGGGGAGGCAAGGGCCTTTGCCAGAAGCCTGAAGCCCAAGTGAGACAGATGCAGGCCATCCCTAGCAAAGCAGCGTGGTCTGTTGATCATATGTTCCCAGGCTGTCAGGCACTGGATCCCCCTGGGATGACACCAGAAAGTCAGCCACTTGTTGATGTCAATCATTTTCTGTTGGTACTGAGGCATCATTCTGGGTGATGGTAGAATACTGCTTAAGCCTATGGACATACCTGTATGGGACATATATTCAGCATGGTCAATCATGTCTGTCTTCCTATAGTCCAGGGAGGTATGTCTGAAGTCATTCACACCAACTTGGACTGGGACAGACTCATAACAGTACCTGTTGTGGAGATACTTCAGTGCATGTGTGATATGGCAGATGATGGCACCTGACAAACAAGTAACCGTTACTGTTTCCTTATGCAGCCTGGTGAGAGGCACATCAGTGTGTCTCACAATGGAGTCTCCTATGAGTAATATGTTGGGTTTATGGTTGGGCCTTAGTGGTTGCTGGACTCTGATGTGTGGACTATGCCCGGTATGTGGTTTGGAGGTTTGTGGAGTTCTCATGTGTGTTTGGCTCTAAGGTGTCCTTTGTTTGGGTTTGTATTTGTTGAGGAGCCCCACATATGTGGGAGTGTGTTGTGTAGTTGTGTGTGATGTTTACTGACTGCATACAATGCAGGGAACCTATGTTATTGCACAATTTGTTCTGGTGTGCACATTCTCCAGCTGTCTGACCAGTGGTTCCCCTTCCCCTTATATGTGTCTCTTTGTCCTTCTGTAGTGCAGTCACAGGCTTTGTCCACAGTTGCTGCTGTTATGTATTTGTATTTTTGGTATGAGTGGGGTAGACGTCATAACATCACACACGGGTTTATGGACTTCACACCTCTGAGTGTAACTGTTCATAGGATCATAGGAGACTACTAGGCTAATGGCTCTGGGGCCCTTACAAGCCTAACCCAGAGTCTATCCCAACAAAAGAATCCACAATCAGCAGCTGTCGGCCCTGTCAGTGAGGGACACAGGTGGCACCTCTGGGACAAATGTTTGGTTGCCCATCCACTTATCAAGGTTGTGCTTGAAGAGGATCAGCAACATACTTTGTTTGATATGTATGGGGAGTGTATTCCAGAGACAGGTCAGTATGTGGGAGACAAATCTGTCTCTCCAGGAGGGTTTGTTAATGTCACATATTAGATTTAAGATTTTTGATGGGGTACTCCGTGAGGAGTTAAATGTACAGATATGGAGCATCTGTACTAGAGGAGGGTCTGAAATTGCCTTGTAGGTGAGACACAGGCCACCTCTGAGCAATCTGTATGATATAGAGTAGAGTGATACTGATCTGAGCCTATCCACATAGGACAGGTGCTGGAGGACATAGATTCTCTTTGTGAGGTATTTCTGTGGCCTTTCTAGTTGATGCAGGTGTTTGGAGTGGTACATACCAAATGGGGCATTGCACTCAATTATTGGCCTAATGAGGGAGGAGTACAGAGAGGTAAAAACCTCCTTTTTCTGGATGCAATCCCTTTACTTATGACATGAACTAAGTAAAAGCCTTTTCTGACCACTGCCGCTACACGATGGTCAAATGTGACATTGTTGTTGACTTGTGTATCCAGGTGTCTGAGAACAGGTTGTGTACTTAGGGTTTGCCACTAATGTGGTAATCAGTAGGGGCTGTGTTTTTGATGAATGGTATGATAACACACTGTTTTGCATTTAACTTAAGGCCATGAGTTTGGCACCAGTCATTTGTTGCTGTGAGACCCTCTTGAACTATGATAACATCATTTTAGGAGTCAATAGCAGTACCCAATTACAGTTATCCACACACTTGGTCAGCAACAGGGCTTTCGTCTTTTTCTGGACCTCTGAGAAGTATATAGCAAACAATAGGGGTCCCAGGACATGTCCTTGGTGGACACCAGTAGTGACAGGTCTGCTATCGGAGGTAGTGGCACCTATTTTGACCTTTTGGATCCTATCAGTGAGCCAGTTGGTCACCCACATGATGACATAGGGATTTACACCAAGTTCTGTCACTTTTTTGATGATGCCCAAGAGGGGAATTGTGTCAAAGGGTTTGGCCAAGTCAAGTTAAGTTGTGTGTACTGACTTTCCCTCATCCAGTGCCTTGGTGACAGTCTCAAAGAGGTCAACCAGGTTCAACAGGCAAGATGTGCCCTTGACAAATCCAACCTGGGTGTGGTCAAGTGCTTGGAGATTGCCTATGTCCTTGTTTATGAGGTGCATAATAATACTCTCCATGGCCTTACAGATCATACCTGTCAAGTTAATGGGCGATAGTTTCCAGGGTCAGTAATAGCACCACCTTTTTGCAAAGGGATGAGAATGGCAGTTCCCCACTACTCTTCTGGAATGAAGCCTGTGCTTTGGCAATGGTTGTGTAGGGTGCTTAGTGGTGAGGCTAGTTCTTGCTGGAGATTTTGCAGAATACAGCCTGGGAAACTATCAGGCCCCATGACAGCTGTGTTGTTTTGCTTGGATAGGGAATTTTAACACTTGATCTACAGAGATATGAGGTGCAGGGCAAGTATCATGGATGTGGAATGTGCCTTTGTGGGGGGGACAGGGGGTGTTGTTTTCGCTGAATTTATCTGCTAGCAGGTTGGCTAAGTCAACAGAATCAGTGTAAGTGGCACTATTAAGAATTAATTCTGTAAGTGGCACTATTAAGAAGTAATTCAGAACAGACGTGGACTTAGCCATGGAGGTTTCTGACATAACTGAACAAGATTTTGTGGTTAGCCTTTGTTTCAGAGGCTAGATGTGATTCATAATTGGCTTTGGTGGATTTCACTAGTGATCTACTTTGCTTGTTGAGCCTAAGGAGGGAGTTTTTCCAACTGGGAATTTGTGTCTTTTTACTGTTGGACAACAGTTGCTTCCTGTTGTTGTAAAGCCTGTTGATAGAGGATGTCCACCACATAGGTTTGTGTTTCCTTGAGAAGCAGGTTTTATTTCTTTTGGATATGGCTGAGTCCATGCGGTTGTACAGGTACTTGTATACTGCATTAGCGTACTGTTCAGCATATTTGTCTGCATCCTCTGAAGGGGGCGGTGGTGTGTAGCTACCGATACCTTCCCATAGAAGGTTGTAGTCTGTTTTTGAGATGTAGAAGTCAGAAGAACAGAACCTGTTTAGCAGGTTGTCCATCATTGCACCCCTACATCTGCTGTGGTCCTCAGACAGTTTGTGTTGCAATGTTATTATAAGGCGACATGTTGGCTATAGCTGTTAAACCATCACAGACTGCCATCTGGACAGGACCATATATAACAGTCAGACACAGGCCCACACATGGGGACAGGGTGTTAATATTGGTCTGCCAAACATAGACAGTTGGGAGAACGGTTTGGTATTAGCTTGCTTTTTCTTATGGGTATGATGTCTGCTTCTCCGCTATCTGCTATTGATGTTTTCACATCAACATTTACTGTTTTCCAAGTAGTTTGGCATGGAAATACAATGTTATGACAAGAAGAACAGATATATGAGGCATACTTGTGGTCCTTCAGTGACACCATGGCATTCCAGGGGTATGACTGGTGCCCAGTGACTTGTTGTCAGTGCTGACGCAGTAAGGAGGCAGCCATTTATAACCTGGCACCACACTGGCTTTCAGAAACCTGCTGACCTACTAGGCAACTGTGTAGGTTACTCCAAACTTTGTACTGTCCAGATGTGTGGCTTCCTGTCCCTGAATGGTCCAGCTTTCCTGCAGTAACGCACATTGATTTCTGGATGGTGTGTACTACTCCTACCGTAGGTGTAGCTGTCATGCAACATAGTTTACATGGACAGTCTTGAAACATGGACCCTGTCAACCACAGTACTGTACTTAGACCAATAAGCCACAGCAGTCAACAGTAAGTGTTGTCTACTTTCTGACATTATCAAGCATGCATACACAGAGCTCATTGACCCCTGCATATTGTGGACATCCTACAAATTAGCAAGTTGATTGGGACAGACCTGGGAAAGTGTACTCTGCTACTGTTACCCTACAAATCTAAATGTTTCTCCATTCTTCTGGGTGTGTTGGTGGGAGGGGGGCATACATCTCAACTATACACATTTCCACAGACTCTGCAGATGTTTGCTTGACATTTTGGTTCCATTTAGCATGGTATTGTGCTTGTCTTGGAGAATACTGGTATATCATTAGAGACCAAAGGTTAGACAGTTATGACAGACATCTGAGTTTCAGATTTCTTACCCTTCTTAGACTTAAGGCAACTGCAAGACCTGCTGTGATAGGGTCCTTATTAAATCGATGAAAAGTCTAAATATTGAATGGCTTAGAAATTGAAAATGCTGTTCTTCGAAATCGCTATTGTGAGATCGCGGTACAGTGAAGATCAGAAAACTTGCCCTTTCCTCACTGTAGTGAGATCTCAGAGTTGGTATATATAATTAGCAGGGGTGTGGGAGGCGCAGCCCTCCACAATATCTATTTTGAGGAATGGCATTTTTGATCACTAAGCTGTTCCATATTTGAAGAACGGCATTTTTGATCACTAAGCTGTTCCATATTTAGACTTTTCATCAATCTAATTGGGACCCCTATGATATCAGTGTGCAAGTTTGTAAGTGGTATATTTCATTATTGTCCCTATTTGTGAGCCTTCGCCAAACATTTCTTTCTGGCTTTGTACAGCTGAGAGGTGTGTATGGGACTCCAACACTGACATCCATGCATGTGACCTATGACCCCGCAGCTTGTTAGTCCCCCACATATACAGCAGTGAAGTTTGTTTTGTGCAATTGCAACAGAAGGTATCAGCAATTCCCCACATAATTCCTCACAGATGTTTTGAGAGGAACAAGGTAACCTAACGCTACTAATTAACATACTAACCCAACACATAGAGGATTTAACAGCAAGACTGGACTCCTTGCCAGGCAATAGCATTCAGGACACAGGTAATAACCATGGTTTTAATTTAAGCCAGACAGGAATAGCCAGGCCTCAGTGAAATGTTTCCTTCTCTCACAATTCACAGCGTGACTATAGCCAAGTCAACCAAGTAAACAATGAGAATGCATGAAGTCAACGCACAAGTAGAAATCATGATCCTGTAACAACAACACCTTATCCTACAACTTCCTTGGGGCTTATGGGGACCTCTAACTTGGATAACTGGTTGAATGAACCACTGAGTTTAATCGACTAACCTTCAAACAACAGATTAGGGGACTCAGCTGAAGGAAGTGTTAACATAGTGACAAATTTAAAAGAACTGAACCATAAATTACTGAAACACAAAAAACTGCAGCTTGAGATGACTTATTTCCAAGAATGTATAAAATGCAATGTTGTTCCAAAAAGGTTATGGGTCTGGCAATACCCCATGGGGTTGGAAGCTGGTTCTATGTTTCATATGGATCTTATCAGACTGTTTGATAAACATGGCTTTGAGCTACGTGAACTTATGATTAAACACTACCAAGGTATGGTAGAGACTTTAACTAATGAAGTGCCTGACTTAGACAAATTGATAAAGGCTGATCCTGACTATGACTGCTACAGATTCGAGTATAACCGAATCTTTAGTAGCATTGACTAATATATACTTAAATTAAAAGCAACTAAAGTCAAAAAACTAAATTGAGATCGCCAGGATTACAGCAAGGAATCAGCCTACCCAAAGCCACCCCCCTCACAGTCCTGGGCCTAGATTGGAGCACCTCACATGAATATGTATAATGAAGGCAGGGCTATTGATGACAACGTAGCAAGTACACCAAATGCAACACCCCCATCAGGAAATTGACAGGCTGTACCAGCAGTACGACGTAGTGAGAGACTTTTGAATAATAAAACCAATTCCACCCAAGAGAATGAGGAGGACGATGATGAAATTGATCCATCTCAAATCAACAATCAGCACCAGACAGGAAATTTTCTGAACAACAGGGTTACCAGCTACTGTTCGAAGCAGCAACGCCAGCAGAACACAACAAGTGCATGCAAGAAGAACAAATGGAGGAGGTAGCAACTCAGTTTTTTGAATTTGCAAGGAACAATGACTGTAAAATAATTTCTAACATAGAAGGAGACTTTACAATATACAACTTCTCCTCGTTTGAAGTCGAAACAGACTTATTGAACTGTTTGGAGAAGGGTTTGTCTTTTGTACCCAGTAGACATGTTGACATTGCTAAAGTCATTTTGGACTAACTGTTTGTTAGGAAACTAAATTTGTCATTGTTATTTGAGAATACCAATTTTACTGAAACTTCTTGTAGAATGCCTAGTACTTATAACCTACCAACGCACCCAACTGTTGCTTTATTTGAACATATTTGTGAATTTGAGTTTAGAACTTTGTTCAACCACAATAAGCCTAAAAGCAAAAGTGTCAATAACAGTTGTAACACTAACAGATCAGAATGGCTAGCACTTAAAGAGGTGTGGAAACTGCCCCTGAGAATCATGAAACCAGATAAGGAGGGCAGGTTAGTGTTTATGTACCTGAACAACTATGTTAATAGAATGAAACAAATGTTACTGAGTGAAACCTATGTGAATGTGTCACTGAATGAACTAAATATAACATATGGTCATATTACAACATATATCAATGACTTGTTTATTGAAGCTAAGATAGATGTTAACATGTACAACTACCTGACCATGCCAGCCCCCAGAATCCCTGTATTGTTTGGCATCCCCAAAATTCACAAGAGCATTAACAATCCGCCTATGTGATCATTGGGTGATGCCAGGAATTCGATCAGCTATTCTTGTGCTAAGGTAGTAGATACTATTTTAAAGAAATACATCAAAGAAGTGAAACAAATTTGTAAAGATTCTTGGACCTTTTTGGTTGAGATAGATAAATTAGAATTTAAGGAAAACTACAACTTTCTGACTATTGATGTGAAAGATCTTTACACTTCTATTTCAAACATGGATGATATAGAATGGGTCTTTTTTATGTTGAGATCCCTCAAGACACCCCAGACAGAGATTACCTTAGTAGAAGAGTTGTTAGATATAGTATTAGCATACAACTTTATTACTTTTGATAATGAATATTTCCTACAGAAGATAGGTGTAGCAATGGGCTTGCCTTGTGCAACAAACTTTGTTAACTTTGTAATGGCATATTGGGACCTGGAACATATTTTGAAACATACACAGATAAAAGAACAAATTTATTTCTGCACAAGGATTTTGGACAATATCTTCCTAATTTTTAAAGGGAATAAAGCACAAGCTTATGCATTAGTCGACTACTTTAATAGAACTACACAGTTTCTTCAGTTCACGTACACCTGTAGTGAGGACATTATTTACTACTTAGATATTGAACTGAGAAAAACAAACTTCTTAAGTCGTATATAGCTAAAATATATATAGGAAGAAGACATACTCTAACACATTCTTGCACTACACTAGTTGCCACCCATACCACCAAAACCAATCTGTGGTTAAAGGTCAGCTAGTGCATGCAGCTAGGATGGTAACAGAAGACAATGACTTTCTTGCAGAATGTGAACACTTGAGTGACAGGCTTCTTAAACGTGGATATCCAGACTCATTCATTTCAGACTTGACAGTCGAAGTCTGTACAAAAAGGGACAGTGGCATATATCAGCCCCTTCCTGCAGTAGGAACAATATATTCCCAATGAAAAGACAATTCATTTAATGGGGAACATCGTAATGTGAACTCATACATACTTAGGTTATAGCACTATTTAACTTAGAAGCCACATACCTTAGGAAGATTTTACATAAGAATTGGAATTTACTGTTAACTGATACATCACTAAACAGTAAACTACCAGACCACCCAAAAATCATCTTTAAAAGAGGTAAAAACTTAAAAAACTTGTTGGAATACAACCAATGCCCTGGTCTAGTGAGGTATCCAGGAATGTAAAAATGTGGTATGTGCCCTTATTGTAAACATGTTGAGGAGGGTGTAACATTTTGGGTGAGGAATAAAAAGTTTACTGTCGACAGGAAAAACAACTGAAATTCAAAACTGATTGTGTATTTGTTACAGTGTCAGTCATGCCCAGTTTATATCGGGAAAATTGAGCGAAAGTTAAAAGACCGTATGTATATATATATATATATATATATATATATATATATATATATATATATATAGTATAAGGAAGGGCAAACAGGAAAACACTCTAGCCAGACACATCACCCAAAACCCAACTCACAGTTTCAGGTTAAGAGTGATTGACCAGTTAGTGCAGGACTATGGGGGGGGGTCCTTTTCCATTATTACTAGAAAAATGTGGCAAATTCATGTTAATGCATGCCAGCATCCAGGTTTGAATGAGATTACTTCAATTTTATGCGTGTTAAAATTGTTGAGTCTTTCTAGATAAGAAAAGTATAACTTTTATTATAAGAAACACATTTTAACAAAGCAAGAAGCACTTGTATGTTTTAAAAGGTGAATGAAAGGGTTAATTTTAATTTTGTATTTGGTGAGAGAAGGAAATTTTATTGGTCGATTGTTTGTCATGTGACTACAAGCCCATTTGTTTTAAACAGTAACTGTGTGTACATGTTTATCTGAAGAAGTTCTTACTATTAAGAAGGACGACAAGTGCTTAATAAACAAGAGTGGACTGTTCTCCTTGGTTGCTGTTTTTTGTGGATTTATTTGCAGTTTGTTCTACAATTTCTTCATTTTTCAAGACATGCTACAAATTAGCAAGCTGATTGGGACAGATCTGGGAATGTGTGCGCTGCTGCTATTGCCCTACAAACATAAATGCTCCTGCATTTCTATAGGAAGACGGGTGTGTTGGGGAAGGGGTGCATACATCTCAACTGTACACATTTCCACATACTGTGCAGATGTTTGCTTGACATTTTGGTTCCATTTAACATAGTATTGCGCTTGTCTTGGAGAATACTGGTATATCACTAGACACCAAAGGTTAGACAGTTATGACAGACATTTGAGTTTCAGACTGCTTACCCTTCTGAGACTTAAGGCAACTGCAAGACCTGCTGTGATAGGGTCCCTATTAGATTGATGAATAGTTTAAATATTGAATAGCTTAGAAATTGAAAATGCCGTTCTTCGGAATCACTATTGTGAAATCGCGGTACAGTAAAGATTGGACATTTTGCCCTTTCCTTACTGTAGTGCAATCTCAGAGTTGGTATATATAATTAGCAGGGGTATGGGAGGTGCAGACCCCCCCTTGCAATACCTATTTCACAGAACGGCATTTTGATCACTAAGCTGTTCAATATTTAGACTTTTCGTCGATCTAATAGGGACTCCTGTGATATCAGTGTGGAAGTTTGTAAGTGGTATATTTCATTATTTTCCCTATTTGTGGGCCGTTGCCACACATTTTTTTCTGGCTTCATACAGCTGACTTGCTATGAGAGGCTGAGAGGTGTGTATGGAACTCCAACATTGACATCCATGCATGTGATCTATGACCCCGCAGCTTGTTAGTCCCCCACATTTACTGCAGTGAGGTTTGTCACCTAGGGGACTACTGCATATTCTGGGTAAGCCAGCATTTGGCAGACATTTCCTGTTGTTCCACATAGCTGTCAGTTGTCTGCTGCTATCCCTGTGGACCACCCCTTTCCCTTGCATGTATGCAGCAATACCATAGACATGCTAGCATAATGTAAAACAGCATTAAGTTGTTGTTAAGAAGAGTGACTTACATTGTGCCTGCAGAGGTTGTGAGGACAATGCTTGAGGGCTGTCTCTGTCAGATGCACACACTACACAACCTATATATGGTAAGGTATAGGTAGTGCTGTCTCTATCAGATGCACACACTACACAACCTATATATGGTAAGGTACAGGTAGTGTGATGTGTGTGGCATCCTTTTTACTGTGTGTGTGTGAGTTGGAGTGAGGTGTCAGTCCCTGGGTCCCTAGAGCATCACTGTATGTGCTATGCATTGCCTCTTTGCCAGGGCCAGGGCATACTGGACATGCCTACGTCTGCCTACAGGGATAGGCTCAGGGTGTTCCTCCCCTAACTTCCCTTGTGTCTGTAGGGACCTTGGCAATGGTGGGGGCTGTCTCCCCCTTTCCTGTGATGTTCCTGCAACAGCTGTTTCCACGGGATCATATTGTGTAGCATGGCCAATGCTATGAACATGTGTGCACATGTGGCTGGAGAGTACTGCAGGGCTTCTCCGGATATGTCAAGGCAGTGAATCCGTGACTTGAGCAGCCCAAATACATGCTCTATGATGTTCCTAGTTTGTGCGTGTGACTCATTATGGCATTCTTTAATTGGTGTGTGTGTGCATTTCTGATGGGTGTCATCATTCACAGTTCCAGTGCGTAACCAGCATCCCCCACGAGATGGCCATATGGGATGTCCCCCCTGGCAAATACCTGGTCCAGCTGTGATGTGTGCCAGATATGGGAGTTGTAATAACTGCCAGGGCTGCCAGCACACACATTCATGATAATGCCCTGGGCATTGCACATGACCTGGCAGTTGATGGAGTGATACCCCTTGTGTTTGATGTAGACGCTATCCTCCTCACCAGGTGGTGCTTTGATGTGCACAAGAGTGGAGTCTATGGCACCCAGTACCTCTGGGTAGTGTGCTACATGGTGGAAGAGATGCATATCGCTGGTCCGCTCCTCAAGGATGCTGGGGAAATAAATGTGCTCACTGGCATATGTTAGCATGACATCCAGGAACTGGTGGAGTACCCTGGATGCAGATGCCTGTAAGATCTCCATGATTTCCCCAGTAGGTCTTTAGAAAGTACCTGTAGCTACTATTCTTAAGGCTATACATATCTTTGTTTCTACTGGGATGGGTTCCCCTCTGTTGGCTCTGGGTCTGAGGTGAGGCCGACACAGCTCACAAAGTTACTGTAGTATGTCTCTCTCCACCCTGTAGTGCTCCACTATCTCCAGCTCATGTAGCTCCTGAAAGGTTACCCTGGGCCTGAACACCCTTCTCCTCCTTAGTCTGGGCCTATTGTCAGCATCATCATCATTACTGTCCTCAGTCTGTAGTGCATATAGATGTAGCAGAGCAGCAGCAGCCCCTATCATTTTGTCTGTTACAATTCCCAAGTGTGTACTCCAATGATGCAGAGTATGTGAGAAAAAACAGATGGAAGGTTGTATGCATATATTATACTGGTGGGCTGCAGATGCAGCTTGTGTGATTGGCTGATTATGATACATTCCACCTGCTAGGTATATCATTGAGGGGTTTGAATGGGCCAGTGTGAGTGGAAAAGGGCTTATCAATCATTTATGCTTGATTGGCTTTTCCCAGGCTATTTCCCCCCTTTTTTTAATTTGTTCCACTGCTCAGCAATGCAGTGCTCAATGCAAACCCATGGAGCTAGTGTAAACATTGCTGAGCAGAAAAAGCCCTTCCCTGTAGATGGTCACACTTAGCTTTTCATTAACCATCTAAGCACAGCTTAGCAACCTCAGATGCACACCTGTGCTTAGTGGGTTTAGCTGAGCACAAAGAGGCACCTTAGAGCTCCAATCTGCTTAATCAAACTCTGACACACACCCTTTTCATGTCAGCTGTCTCTTCTGCCTACACTACCATGGTTCTAGCCCTTACACAGTTAGTACCTGTGGACACAGTGGCCCATCTTGTTATTCAATAAATTTGCCTCATTTACAGACACCTAATTCCATATACCCTAGATATTACACTACACAAGAGCCTATGTCCTTAGCAAGTACTATAACCTGCCCTTGTATGTGTCGGCATGCTGGCCTGTATAATGGAAACAATTTAAATCTCTTTAACTATCATATTTTTCAGTTTTTATTTATTTATTTTTTTTGCAAAATAGCATGTTTGTGGGTCAATGCGCATTGCTTAAACATGGCATATGTCTTTACAAAGTTTACTTTATATATATTGCATTGCTTTTTTACATCACTGGCCATAGTTTTGGCCATTTGCATGCCTACTGCACCTTGTAGAACCTTTCATTTGGAATGTTACAGCCCCTGTTTAATTTTGATCCACTGGTACATGGTTTGTAACCGCATACATTTTTCAGCTTTACACAGCACCTACACGAGTGTCTTTAGGCTTCCTGGATTCCAAAATCACCTCATTTGCATGTTTTTTACCAACAGATGAGGTAATTTGCATTCTGGTGACACTTCCGTGTATGCACAGTGTCAGGATGCTCATGCACGCCCAGAGCCTTGTTTCCTGGATCGCTCAGCAGCCATGTTCCATGTTCAAGCCTTACCACTATTCTTACATGGGAAGTCACTCTGTGTAAGCTTGATTGAATTACCCCCTTAGATTTGACACAATAAGCTACACCCTTCAACAGCTGTGATATGGAATTTTGCACTGCAGGGTAATTCCAAAAATATTAAATAACTGTACAGAGAGGAAACATGAATAAAATTAATATTTAAAAGTACAAAGCCATATGCAATACTGAAACTTTTCAGTATGAATCTGAGTTAGGCTTGTGAGTTAAATTTTAGCTGAATGAAAACACTGAATATTAAAAGAAACATTATCAGTAAAGTCTTTTTGATGATATATAGAAACTTTGTGTTAGATGTTTGCCACATTTACTGAATACTGCTTCAAAAAGTAATATTATGTGGTAATAGCATGTATTCAATACCGAACTATTAAGGCAACGGAACCAAGTATGTCTGGTTTCCTTTCAGTTTCATTGAACTCCCTATTTACAGATTCATTTTAATGCTAAAATAATAAAACATTGAAAAGGTTGTTGCAATTTGCAAAGAAATTGAATAAAGGAATTTATTCATTGATAACCATTAGATAACTTGAATATAAATTATATTCATGAATTGATGCCAGCACCCTTTTCAACTTGGAATAAAGCAATCATAAGGTATACAGAAAAATTCATTTGTATCCAGTAATAGTAAACAAGGTCAAACATTAATAAATTGTGTAGGCTGGCTTACCTTGTGCATTCAAAACAGAGACATTTCAATGCATTTTTTAAACCTTAACCAATATCTTTTGTGACAGTTGCAGCACAATAAGTATTGCACAAGTATTTACTAAGAATTAAGGAATGTTAATGTTTAATTAAAGCACTGTACAAACGATGGAATTACACATTTACTGCTTGTTAATATTTTTCAATGGGGAAATTCTTTTAAATTTCATAGAAGCTACCATTCCTTTCTTCTTCCCTTTTGCAGACTCTCTCCAATAAAGTGTAAGGCCATTCTATAGCTTTATCATCAGAAATCAGTTTATTTATGCATTTGTTTGACAAAGAAATGGCTTCCTCTAAACACTTAAAATATAAAGAATAATTTTTATACCACTAAGAAGAAGCAGTTTGAGTCTTGTAAGAAAGACAATATGATGGACATTAGTATTATTTTGCTGGACTGTTTAACTAGTGGACCAGCAAGCTATCCTTCTTTCCATAGTTTTAGATGAAATGTTTACTAAATCCTATGACATTGTTTCTTCCTTTAAGAGAGAGAGAGAGAGAGGGAGAGTGAAGGAGAGAGAGAGAGAGAGAGAGAGAGAGAGAGACATTGATCAAGCAGATTTTAATATTTCTTACTTGCCCATAAAGGAAATATACTTCACTGTTATTCACCTATGAGGTGGATTTACTTTGTAAGAAGGGTTCCTGAGGGATCTGTGTGCTCTTTCAATTCTAATTGGAATTCCTTCCTTCTTTTTCAACAGTTTTGGAAGTCAAGTTATAAAAGAGTTAACCATATTCTTCTCCCATACCTCCAGGCTCAAATTACATTATTATATTATTCCTTTTCACTTTATTTGCAATATTTATGCATTTTTGGTTAATAAGGAGTTCTGCCTGACATTTCACCTCTTAAATCATTCCTCTGTATCATTAACTCTTTAACTGCTGAGAATTTCTAAATGGTCATTCAAGTATACTCATTGGTGTCAGTTACTTATGAATGTTGCATTTAAGAGTTCAATATACATTCATAGCATTTTCAGGTAATGCTACTGCCATGATCATCTATAAAACTTCATTGGACTTGCCTCCTACACTCAAAAACAAAGTAACAACTGCATAGATTTCTTAATATTTCAAGGTCATTTAATACTTATGACCATTTACACCTCACCACTACCCATCCTTAGACCATATCTCCTTTCTCTTGGAGGACCATTCCAGTCAATGTAGTACAAAATGTATCAGTACCTATGTAGTCTTCTAGGTAATATTTAAAGGAACATAGTGAGTCATACTACTTAACATGCAAAGGGAATTTATTCCCGATGTTTGGGAGGTACTGAGTTATAACCCTATCTCTCCACCATGTTTTAATTATCTGTTAATGAAGATTTAGCTTCTTGGTTATAGAAATGGTAGAGCAATTAGAATTGCAAATACATTCTCTACCCATTCAATACAGTCCAAGACAACCAGATCTCTTATAACATGTTAAATGAGACAGGCATCTCTCCTCAAAACCTATAAGACAATAAATAAAGGGATATAGCTTCAAGCCTCTCTTGTTAGCTCAGCGACTTTCATCCTCTTTTCTTTTTAAGTAGAATACTTTGGATTTTTTTCAATTACTTCACATGTTTAGTGAGAAACATTCTGAGAGGGCACTGTACTTTGTAATTGGTCTGATCGATGCTTAAGAACATAATTACCTCCTTAGACCTTGAAGATATTCATTTTGCAAGTAACTCTGCTAAATAAAAGGAATCCCTGACAAACATAATCACATGATAGTCAAAGAAGAAAAGGTTATGAACCCAACTTCCTAGGTCCCTAACTAAATTTTTATTTTGAAGTGGTGTTTTGTTTTTGAATGGATGTGTTGTGTTCCAAAAGTGACAATACAACACATTTTAGCATTTAGTTTCAACACATTTTTAGGAAAATACAAGTTTACCAAAAAGTTTTAATTGGAAGGTTCAGATGTCACAGGGTAATTTAACAACCCCCATTCTGTAGTCATCTGCAAATATAGTCATAAGTCTTGGCTGTTTGGAAATCTTAATAGTAAAGGTCAAAAAGAGGAGTTCCTAACACGAAGCATTTGCAAAGTTATTTTTTATGCCACACCATGCATAAAGAATGAAAATTTCACTTTTATACTGAAATGCATATTGCTTTTAGGTCTGAATCGCTTTTGTTTTCAGATAAGTGTTTTGTAAATGTTGCACTCTATCAATTTACAAAGGTTATTCTGGCCTAAATTCTACCCTGACTTCAAATAACAATATGTCTCTGCTCGTTCAAGATAGTCTTATGACATTTTCAAATAGGATCCATCAGTAGTTCCGATAATTACATTACACCTCCATGAAGAAAGATTCTCCATGCCTGTACTCTATGAGACTCAATTCCTTGACAGTGCCAGCTGACATTTCCACTGAAATCCACTGAGGAATTATGCAGGTGCTACTGTATTTCCCTGAAAATAAGACCGGGTCTTATAATTTTTCCCCCCGCCGAAATACGCATTAGGCTTATTATCAAGGGGATGCCTTATACCCCCTGTACAACAATCTACATTTATTCATTTATTCATCTACAAAAATCATCATTTATTCATGTACACAAATTGACATTTATTCATGTACACAAATCGACATTTATTCATGTACAAAAAGCAACATTTATTCATGTACACAAATCAACATTTATTCATGTACACAAGATGACATTTATTTGGTACTTTTCCATTATTGGGCAACAGTTCTAGGTCACGCATTAACAGTTGTGTGAGAATTCTACATAAACAGTGCAACAAAGATTTCAACTTCAGAATATCTACACCTTGGCTTTCACAGGGCAATATTTCATGCTTAACAGAAAGTGCAGAAAAATCTCAATACATGTGTTTTGGAGGGGGGGGGATAAAACAGGTGAATAACTGCCACTTTTTGAGTGGTGATGCTTTCTTTATTCCTTACCCAAACCATAAGAGAAGAATGATGGAAAGTCATAAAAATGAAGTCTGGGAACTAGTGGCCTTACTTTGTAATTACCCCTTGATAATGAAATATTACCTTAATACAATAAAGTCAAAAAACTGCAGAGAGCTTGCTGGCAGCTAAAAGTAGAAGCAATCCATTCTGTTGCCCTGATAACGGAAAAGTTATTCAAATGCAGTCATGTCATCTTCTTCTGAAACATTGTCATAAGTCTCCAACCCCCAAATTCCAGCCTGAATTTCTTGCAACTCCATTTCCTGTAGAATCATTGGCCCCAATCTGTCATGCCTAGCAATAGAGCTCTTTTTAAATGAGCACCGCTTGTCCATGTAGCCTGCTCGTAGTGGATTGGCAACACAGCTGTCAGTGATTTTATCCCATGAATTTTTCACCCAAGTCACAACCTCTTGCAGATTAGGCTTCACAAAGTTTCCATGCTGATTTCTCTCCATTCTATTTTCAATGTAGTCATTGAGTTCCATGCACAAATCGTCCTTGAATGGCTTGTTTATTGCAATATCAAGAGTCTGGAGATAGGCAGTCATTCCTGCGGAAATCATTATTTGATCTATTCTTCTCTGTGCAAGGAAATTCTTCATGTCTTTAGCGAGGTGAGTGCTGGCTGAATCCCAGACTAGCAAGACCTCTTTTGCCACTTCGCAAAATAAGTGGCAGCATTACATCGACCCACTTCCTTATAACTGCTTGTGTGCACCAGGCTTTTTCAGTTTCAAGAATGTAAATGCCTGAGACACATTCAATCTTATCTTTCTTGCCCTTACTAATGATTAGAGGTGGGGTTTTCTTTCCATCTAGATGAATTGTCAAAATACAGGTAACGTGCACTTTCGTAACCAGTGGAGGGATGTAGATTGATGAGGCAGCCATCTAATCAATTGTTGTTTGAGATTCCTGGTCTATAAACACTGCAGTTTCATCCATAGCAATCATGTTGGAGAGTTGGTATTTAGAAAAGTCAATGCCATCAACAAAGGACTTGAATGCAAGTGCATGTTTAATAACTTCAGTATCTTTCAGCTTGAACACTGTTGTTGATCTTCTTACAAACAGTTCATATCACCAAAGGAAGCCATCCAGCCAATGTTGTGATGCTTTGAATTCTTCTAGGGATATTTATAACTGTGGTGCCATTGCATGAGCAAATGTTTGAGTATCAGCCCTGCACACAACCAAAGCCTTTGCTCTCCTGTTAGCAATCCATTCACAGATGATATCTTCCAGCTCAGGAAATAATGGTTGCCAACCTGATCCACACTTGCACTTCTTAGCATTTCCCATGTCCACCTGTTGACTGAGGTTATCGTACTCTGCTCACCATTTTCGGACCATTCAGAGATCCAACTTCTCTATGCAGAAAGCCATCAGATTTTTTTCCCCGGGAGTCCTCCATTATTCCTTTCTTGTACTCGTCAGAACAGCTCTTTCTTTTTGCACTCATCTTGTCTGGGGGGGTTTAATTGAAGACTTATGAGACAGGAGTGGCAACAAAAATGGCGACAGTTAAGAAGACACAACCACACCCGTTCATTATCAAGTGCACATATTTTATGTACATTGTCTGTACTTTGACCGAATTACACTTGCCAGTGTTTATGGGCCGAGGATCTCAAATGTCAAGTGTAAGTGAGGATTAGGGTTACAGTAAAAATCATGAAGGACTCCTGGGGAAAGAATCTTACAACTTTCTGCAAAGAGAAGAAGTTGGGTGACCGAATGGTCTGAAAATGGTGAGCAGAGTATGATAACCTGAGTCAACAGGTGTCATAGGTTCACAGGTTGGTACTAGGCTATCGGCCCTAGGGCCTGTACAAGCCTAGCCATAACAATTCCCTGGCTATTTCTTCCCACAATATTTACTTCCCTGGACCCCTGTCTAGCAGGGCGATTGACGTGATCTCCGGAGTGAATTTCCTTTCTCCTAATCAATCGTCAAGGTTCCTTTTGAAGAGGGCCAAAGAAGCCCTCTGCTTGACATATATGGGCAGTCTATTCCAGAGTCTGTCAATAATATTATTATTTTATAATTCAACACATCTGTTGTGTGTTGTTGACAATCTTAACTGGGGATTATTTTTGGGGTAGGGCTTATATCATGACCACCCTGGAAAACCATGCTAGGCCTTATTCTCTGGTTAGGTCTTATTTATGAAGAAATATGGTAGGTGCCATTTCTGGGTTTCCCCTCCCCCCACTGTAACATGGCCATGGAGATAATTATATTAGTTAGAAGGGGTGAGTAGGAGCAGCCAACCCCTACATTGGGATTGCAAGGAGCTTGACCCATGGGAAACACTGAAAACAATGTTTTAGGGAAGTTATTTTTGGCTGGTTGTCTTTCAAGGAGTAGAGGCTTCAGAGATTGCTGTATCTTTAGAAGTACTGGAAAAGTTTTCCATTGCCTGAAAGCCCTTAGGGAAGATAGGCAAAATTATTTCAGATATGACCATGCTTCTCAAAGCATGTAGAATATGCATATTTTATTATAACATAAAGTTAGAGAAAATATTACTTTTTCCTGGAAAACATTATTATTTTGAGGTTACATTTCATAATAATAACAAAAAAACAGATAATTTTCCAATAAATACAGAGTGTGCCAGCTAAGGAAAGCTGCAAACTATATGTTATTTTTAAGAAATGAATGACAAAAAAACAAGGCTTCCAAGTGACTATATAAGACTACCAGTAGTACACAATAATTGACAATTTCTCTTTAACTAAAAGACATATTAAACAAGTTTCTCAGAATAATATATCCTGACTCTCAGCTACAAAATACATAGCTGTAGTTCTAGATTTAATGACATACAGATTTTTTTTCTTTTTATAATTTAATTTTCTCCATACAATTGACTTGACTGGTAGGAGAGTTGAAAGTCCATTGACAAAAAACGTCTATATTCAGGGGAATTAAATAGAATGTTTGCTTCTTATGTAGTGCAGCAACCAAAGTGAGACACACTGTACTCCAACAAAATATCTAAGTCTTGAAACCTATTACCTCAGCACATCCTCAATATTAACACCACCTCCAAATTCGAGCAAAACCTCAGAGAACACTTTTCCAATCACTGGCTCTGTCCTTGCTCCAACCCAGAATAGGGATCCTATATTATTTTGCCTGCCACAGATGATGTGTCAACCATATTACATGCTTACTAGTGTTTATTGTTCTCAGCTGATCTTGCTCCAGAGTAGCTTGTATTTTCACTGTATCAATTATTGTATTTATGATGCATTTATTGTACTTGCAGTTCCCAGCTAGATGTTTTTTGTTACTACTGTCTTATTTTTATACTAATGTTTTATTGTATTTCTCTGTATAACTGTAAAACTGTTGCTTTTGTATGGTGCTTTTCTCCCTGGGTCTCTGCTGAAAATGGGCTTCCTGCCTAGTTGGACATTTATCCCATGATCAAATGTAAAATAAAATAAAATAAGTCCAAATTTAATGAAAAATGTCAGACTTGGGAGTAAAGGCATATGAATTTAAGCCTCTGGACCTGTCTTTAAAAGGCTATGTTTCTGTTCCCCTTTAAGATTTTGTTATGAAACAATGTCATGTTTAGTTACAAATCATATGCAAGACTGCAAATCTAACCTCATAAATTTTAGTTAACCCCACAACTTTAGCCACTTAAAAGTGTGCTATTGCAGAAACAGTATATCACAAATGCACTGTATTTTTAGTGAAATATAGAGATTTTTTTTTTTTTTACTTTGGATATATTGACAACTCACCAAAGAGGTTTCTGAGCCATTAACATACTCAGTGTAGTGCAAAAAAGTTCAACAAAGCACCCTAAGTGAAAATCAAGTATAATGCAACATGACAGACTATGGTAGTAAAGTCACTTGAACTAAAAACACTGAGGCCTATATTTTAAAGGCTATAACTCTTAAATTTGTAAGCTCTTAGCAAAGGTAAAGATAAACCTGATATATTTTATTTAGTTTTCCTGCTACTGAATCTGAAACCTTAATAAGACAGAATGTTTAGTATGATTATTCTGAATACAGTCCATGTTTTGAAGGAATCTGGTCTATTGTCCAAGATAAGATCTGAATTGAGGATAGTACCAGTTGCAAGTCCTTTTTTCCATGAAGGTACTAAGTAAAGTGATTTAGATGAGTTTGCATTATTTACGTGTTTATTTATTATTTATTTGTATGTGTGTACATTTGAAATGTCATTTTGAATATTCAGATAACAACAGGGTACTCATGTCTAAAAAACACCTAAAACTACAATACTTCACAGCTTTCAGTGCAGCACAACTCTGAATCTGACCTCAGAGCTTTAGCTGCTTGAAAGCATGTCACTGTGTCCATACCAATTACACCTACAAAATGTAAATTGTTTGTGGGGGAAAAAAGAGGGTTTTTACTTTTGATGTATTGACAAATCACCACAAAATAATTTGGGTATTGCTGTATTCAGTTTAGTGAACAGGAGTTCACTACAGTAGGGGGGTAGATTCCTGTTGTTGATTCACAGACCACAATATGTCAGATTGTTTAACATAAGGTCTGAAATGACATTTCAGCTTACTGCAAGTTCTTTTTCCAGGAATGTTCAAAGTAATATGATTTGTGTGAGCTCATTTTATTTGTATTTTTTTTTATTTATTACTAAGTTGCATGCATTTCCAGGAAAGGCAGGCCTGCTGCACCCCCCCCCCCACCAAAAAAAAAAAACATTTCAGTGGATGACTAGGGAGAAAAACTGAAGAAAAACACAATAAAATTAAAAAAATTAAGTACAAGAATGTAGAATTGCAAAATACAAGAATAAGCTGCACCAAAATATTATTTAATAATTTATAATGAATGCAAAACTGCAACAAATAAAACTGTAGAACTTAAAAACAGGCTATAGAAAATTAAGCGGAAACATGAGGTAATGTGAAATATGTTTTTTGAGTAATAAGAATCTAAAAGATAAACACATCTTCTAATACTTATATTTAAATGCACAGTACAAAATTATAGCAGATAATGTAGTCAATTCAAGTCAAATAAACAATCTGTCAAAAATAGCCATGGAGTTAATATACGGGAGTGAGATGTATCATCACCCTTAATTTCTGCCAATAAGAATAAGTAGTGAAGTTAGCTTATATGGTTAATGAAGAAAGAACAGATTATGCTATGCTGCAAACAGAAAAAAAAAAAAAAAAAACAGAAGGTGATACTGACAGAGAACTTTTTCTTTTTCAAGATCAATATTTTGTAACACTAAAGTTAAAGTACTGAGACAAAAGCACACATTTTCCATTTTTTCATGCTTTTATTTAAAAATTATCCTTTTTGAAAGACATGAATTAAAATTCAAGTAGAACACTTAAAATGGGCCTCTCAGAGTTAATTTTATCTGAGGAGCATCAAACAGGAGATGTTACTCAATGGCCATCATGGATTGTCCATTCTCACATCTGCCAGACCTAACAGACATATTTCCATACATAATATATCAACCAAGTCTTTCTGACATATCTGCCCCAGGGTAGGTTGAACTGCATGAACTGACCACAGCCATAGTCCTTACTTCACACCTCCAATAAGACCTTAGGAACTGCAAAGATGACCACCCACTGCACTGATTGTATCCAACCCGAAGGAATGATCTCCGTGAAGATATTTAATCAATTCTACCCATGTGAACAGTACCTATTAAGTCCCTGTTAGTAAGAAGGATAGATTAGAAGCTATGTCATAAAGGCGTAAGTTGGAGAACTCCATTTACCACCATCTAGGGAGCTGCACAGCTCGGTCCCACTGATCCCAGCTATCTTACATCCCATAGCAAAAAAAAAAAACCTGCAGTAAACAAACTGAGAAAAGAAACAAAACCAGCAGGAACAGGAACAAAGAAAAAATGGTACTTTCTAATAAAATACAATAAAATAAGCATTCATCTGACAAATATCAAATGTCTTCAGATAAAAATGCACAAGTAAACCACTAATTTAAATGTTCCACCTCACCAAGCGTTACTACCAAAGGCATCACATGGCAATCAGCTATTACATCATATGATCACTTTTAGAAATTATAACCATAAACTTAAACTGTCCCCAAAACAAATTTGTATGTACTTATACCACATTAAAAACTTAAAAAATAAAAAATGCCATTAAAAAATAAATAATGAAATGTGTTGTGATTTAACATGAGTCACCTGTTTAAACTCTTGAGTTTTAGTACACAGATCAAGGAGCAAGTATCATTGAGACTTGGCAGTCTGTGAGCATCACACCTCAACTGCCATAATAATTCAAGTAATTCAAGTTTTAAAGATATAGGCTCTCCTCTAATGTCTCTTTGAACTTGATCTATAACTCAAAGAACAAAGGAATGGCCAGAATTTTGACTAACATGAGGAATCAAAGATGGCCGCTGTCCTGTGAGCACTGCAAGTCCTTAGCTCCTTAAACCACATGGGATTAAAATTAACCCTGAAGGCAAACCAGCACTAAATTCAACAAAATAACTTGATATACCAACTCTGAACAATACCTGATTACCAAAGCCTAAGAGAAAGTGACTGTTTCTTTTCTTAAATCATAAGGATTAATTTCGATTCAGGGAAGCAAGTGCAAGCCATGTGCCTTTGAAACCTCAAATACGGAATGCTAAGCCTGGATAATACTTTCAACTACAAGATGTCGAAAGAAGATAAAAATATGGAAACTACTACAACCAAAACTAGGTTTTCTGATTTAACATCTCCTGAAAAAGACTTAACTTCCAAGAGGCAGAAGATAACCAAAAAAACAGACAATTCCAAATCTGGAAATAAAAATGTCTGATCATCCAGCAAACTTGGAAGATATTAAATCAGCTCTACTACCCATTCAACAAGCAATAAAAGATCTATCCTTACAACTACAATCATTTGGTGATGCCTTCAATCAAATAATAAATAGATTGGAAAAATCTGAATCCAGAATCACTGAAAATGAAGAAAAAATAGACTTTGTAACAAAAAAACTGACTCCCTTGACAAAGAAATCCAAAACATGCAAGCTAAAATTATAGATCTGGAGGCAAGGTCCAGAAGGAATAATATTATTCTAAGAGGTATTCCTGAAACTGTGACTCACAATAACCTGATACCAACCATCAGACAGATAACAAATGCTTTGCTTGAAGAACCAGAAAAAAACACAGCAAATAATAATTGAAAGAGCTCATAGAGCATTAAGATAAACACAAGTCCCATCCAAACCCAGATCAGTTTATGTCAAATTATTAAACTTCCAAGATGTAAACAGAATCTGCTGCTAAGAAAATAGAAACACTCACTTGGAACAATAATGCAATTTCCTTGGCTCAGGATCTTCCTCTGCAGATAAGGCAAGCCAGACAACTTCTTTCCCCTTACTGCAAATTCCTAATGGAGAGGAAAATAAGATTTCAAATGAAGTACCCAAATTCATTGATTTTTTTATATGGAGGGAGTCAAATATTTGGTTGTTAGTCATAAGGAAGCGAAAGAGACCTTTTTGACTCTTTTTAAGAAGATTCCACCATCAGAAACATAATTGAGCTTGTTCAAATGAGGTACAACCCTCGACTATTAAAGTGAGCCCTCTCGAGCTCTCCTGGGCCTGCCTTCAATCTAAAATACTTCCTAGGCCTGTCCAGGCCCTTACTACCTGTTTCCAACCCACAAGGCTCTAAAACAAGGTTCTTTCCCATGATAGGAACCAAAAATCGATTGAGGCTTCCTGGCGCGAATGTTAAAATAGCGCTACTTCCTGGGAATCTGGTTCCTGAATTCGGTTCCCCTACGATCTCGAGAGCTCAGGGAAAAAGCTAAAATGATCATTGTGAAGATATTATATTAAAGCAAGCACAGCTTTAGACTACTTTTGCAGTTGCCTTATTTTTGAGTACATGAACAAAATAATACATAGCAACTATACACAAAATGGACAAATTTACAAGGATTCAGTAACAATCCCATCGCTGGTGGTAACAACTATGGCCAAAAGAAAATATTTCCACAACACAGAAAAATGCATTCCAGAGACATACTGGTCATGATGAGGTAATCAATCACTATCAGCTAGGAAACATGTCTCTGAGTTGTCTGCAACTAAAGAAAGTGCAAATCAGTATTTTCCTGAGATAAGTAACCACCGGTAGCCCTTACATTGCATTAGTACAGACATCCCCTAGCCACTAGTCATTTACTCTGTCTCACACACACGCACACACACACGCACACACACACACACACACACACACACACACACACACACACACACACACACACACACACACACACACACACACACACACACACACACACATACCAACATACCTCTTACCTGTACCTGAGTTGACAGAACATCCCTGATGTCTCTGTTTTCTTGCCTGTCCTCATTAATCACAGATCCTCATAATCATTTGATAAAGCCTGACACTGGAGTTTGATTCTTCCTCTTGATCATGACATTCATTGTGCTGTTAGAATGTTGGTCTATTAACTTTTTAAGTGAGTCCTAGTAACTGAGTTTAAAAAGTCCCTGGGTTATACATCCCAATTGTACAGATATTGGCAGAATATCCAGATTTTTGCCTTATGTTTTTGGTCTGTTTCTCATAAAATGAGGGCTGAAGTCAGGAAATGGTGACAGACATTTGAGTTTCGGACTTCATACCCTTCAGAACATTCATGCCTCACTGGATGGTCTTCGTTGAAATAACTGCTTTATTAAAACTGTGGCTGTGTTTAAAAGATAGTAAGGGGAATGTTTCAAACGTGGATGAAATATCTTCAGTGATCATTTTTTTTTTTTACTGATGCATATACATGCATCTCCTAAACCTCTCAAGTTTGAAATGTAAATAATAGTGGCTTATCAGGCTTATGCTAATTTATGGCTCTCTCAAGATACTGTTTTTTCCTTTATTAATAATATGAAGATACACAAGCTGATGAGCCTAACCTGCATAACAGGGAGAATCTTACTAATTCTGTCCATAGAATATATAAATACTCCTTTTGTTAACAGGTTTGCTTCCCCCTGTCCTGCTATTGTTAACCGGGAGAGTCCAACTTATTACCATTTCAGCTCAAACCCAGGAAGATAAATTTTAAGTGATCAAGCTTTTCATGGTTTTCCACAACTTCTGATCATTATGAACTAAATTCTTATTTTTCATATGTAGCAAACTACACACATATCGAGTTCAGTTAACTATTCTAGAGCTGTTTCTCAGGATTATTTTATTTATTTTATTTTTATTTTACATTTTATTTTACATTTGTTGACCGGGTTAGTCTAGCTGGATATATGTCCATTTTCAGTAGAGGCCCGGGGAGAAAAGCTCCACACATAACATAATAAAGACAGAAAGACAAGTTGTTAATAAAGACATACAATAAAAATAGAAATATAAATCAAATCAACTTGTTAGTAAAATCAACATACATTTAAGGAACTCAAACAGTTTAAACTCATACACAATGTTCTGTCGGTTTCAAAGCAATTTTACCTAATACATAAGGTTATACAGTAAGGCATCAGCCATATAGATAACAGTTAAAGCTCAGAAGGGTAGAGAAGTAGAAGGAGTATGAAAGATAAAATTATAGGGACAAGGCAGGAGTCATGAAGTGAAGAGAGGAAAAGAAAGAAGACAGTCAAGAGGAGGTGGGAGAGATGGGAGAAGTAGGTCAGAGCATAGAAGGACAGCAAGGGAAAAGAAACAGGGTAGAAGTTAGTTTTTAAGCAAAATGAAGGGTTAAAGGTAAAGAGAGGGTGGGGAGAGGGAAGTTAGCCTGGAGTACTACAAGAACAATGCCAGTGGTTTTGGAAATACAGTTTGATTTGTTGTTTGAAGAGAGGTAAGGATGAGATTAGAGTTAACTCTTTGGGCAGCAAATTCCATACTCTGCCTACAGTATTGGTGAAAAGAGAGTCACCAGCTAAGTTGTGGGCCTTTATGGGTTTGGTCATAAGTTTACAAGAGGAACGAAGAGAGGTGAGATTGTTATAAGGGAGTAAAAGTTGTGATAGTATAGGGGTGTTACTAGGTTGGTACAGTAATTTGTGGGCAATCGTAAGTTGTGAGATAATAAGATAGTTTTGTAGTTCCAGCCAGCCTAAGTGTTTCAAATTGAGGCACTGATGGGTTCTAAAAGGGTTACCAGTGGCGAAGCGGGCAATGTTATTGTAGCAAGTTGCTAGCTTGTTTAGGTTAGTTTTTTTGAGGTTAGTGAAGATAGGAGAGGCATAAAAGAGAGTAGATATAAGGTGGGAGTGAGCAATAGTAGCTCTAGTAGATGGGGTGAGAAATGGTTTAATACGGTATAATGATCCTATTTTTCTGTTAACTGATTTGATGGTGTTGTTGATGTGTTGGTCAAAAGAGAGATTGTTATCAATGGTAATTCCTAGTAGTTTAGTTGTGGAGTCAGGAGAGATGACAGTGTTGTTTGAGGAGATAGAGAAGTTTAGTGGAGAGGTACGAGTTGTGGGGGTGAAGAGGAGAAGTTTGTTTTTTTAGCATTGAGAAGTAGGTACCTTCTAGTAAACCATGTTTCTACAGTGTTGAACATAGTTTGAGTTAGAGAGATTAGATCTGAAGAGGAGGATGCTGAACAAATGATAGTGGAGTTGTCTGCATATTGAATGCAGGTAGCTTGAGGAATTACAGAGTGGAGATCATTAATATAGAGGGAGAAGAGGAGAGGACCAAGAATGGAGCCCTGAGGGACTCCAATCACAATGGGTAGTAGGGAGGAGATGTGGTTTTCCCAAAGAACGGCTTGTTGTCTGTTACTGAGGTATGATGTAAACCATTTGATGGCAAGGCTATCAAATGAGAGGGATTCGAGAATGCTGATTAGAGAAGAGTGGTTGACCATGTCAAAAGCTTTGGAAAGGTCAATGAATAGGGCAGAAGAGAATAGATTATTGTTGCGATTGCTGTTAATGTTATCTACAAAGGAAAGGAGGGCAGTGGTGGTGCTATGGTGATGTCTAAAGCCATGTTGACACTTAGCTAAAATATTGTGAAGAGAGAGGTACTGTACAAGTTGCTGATGAATACATTTTTCCATAATTTTTGCTAATGGAGAGAGAAGAGCAATAGGTCTGAAGTTGGAATAGTCAATAGAGTTACCGCCTTTGTGTAGTGGGATTATATGAGAGATTTTCCAGATATGAGGGATGGTTCCCTCCTGGATGGTCCTATTTATGAGTATAGTAATTGGGTAAGCAATTTCTTTGGCTGCCTTTTGCAGAAAAAGGGAAGGGAGCTTGTCCGCAGAGGGGGTACAAGGTTTCAGTTTGAGAATAAGTTTGAAGATGAAAGAGGTAGAGATGGGTTGTAGAGAAAAGTTGAAGGTAGAGTTTACTTGATTGTTAGGAGGATAAAAGTTATTAGTGTTTAATTGTCTAGCGAGAGATTGAATAGTTTCAGAAAAGAATGAGTTAAAAGCATTTGCAGTTTGAAGAGGGGTGTCTGGGTCAGCATTTAGTGGGGAGGGAGTTTTAGCTGTTCCTGGTGAAAGGAGTCCATTGATAGAATACCAAAATTGTTTGGGTTTATTTAAGTTGGTTTCTTGTAGGTTGCAGTAGAACTTTCTTTTATCGGTGAGAATGGCTTTCTTGGTAAGATTTCTAAGTTGGCAAAAGTGAAGAAAATCAGAGCTGATTCTATGGGACCTCCATTTATTCCATATCTTATTTTTAGAGAGGATTAGTTTTTTAGTTTCATTTGAGAGCCAAGGGGCTGTATTAGATTTCATTCTAATAGTACGCTCAGGAGCATGTTTGTCCAAAATAGAAAGGAAAGTAGAATTAAAGAATAATACTGCTTCATTAAGTGGAAGTGTCATTAAGGGGTTCCAGTTACAAGTTCTGAGTTCGTTTTGAAATAGGTCGATTTTAAAGTGTTTAGTAGAACATATTTGTCTTATATTAGGGAGGTGAAGATAATCAGTCTTCTCTCTTGTAATGTAAGTTAAGCAATGATCACTGAGGTCATCAGGCATAGTCCCAACGTTATAAGTGATGTTAACTTTGTTTATAAGAATCCAGTCTAAAATAGTCTGTTTCCTGTTTAACTTATTAAGTCTTGTTGTAGAGGTAATGGTTTGGGTAAAACCATTTAGGTTAATGTGAGAGGTGGGATTGTCAGTATTAATAGTATTCCAGTCGATATTTAAGTCGCCAAGAATTATAGTTTCTTGGGGGTAGTTGTTGGAAACCCAATTGAGAAAGTCTTCTACAATTGGTATGTTGTTTCCAGGAGGTATGTATAGGCAGATGATATAAAGGGCTTTCTTAGCATTAAGTTGAAGTTTCGTGATGATGGCTTCCACCTTACTATCTTGGGTTGGACAGGCTGGAAGGGTAGAGATATTAAGATGATTCTTAAACAGTATTGCTACTCCACCACCCTTTCGTTTAGTACGATTAGGATTAAATAGTATAGGTTTTGATGCAAATGATCTGAAGAGGTTTATAACCTTTAGTTTTTCTAAATACAACCTAATTGTTTGCATGAAAAATAGCTAGAGAAATGTACAAATAATATGTTTAGAATTTCTATTTTTTCACTTTCTGCTTCTTTAATCGTTTGCAGTTTATAATTTAATGGGAAGAAAGAAGAATACTAAAGTAATGAACCCTGAGTTATCAGCTTTGCATTTAAATAAAATGAATATATAACCTTGTTCAGGTACAATGTTATTGTTCTTAACTACCTGTCTTAGAAATACTTTTCAAATAGAAACTTAGTCATTCATTATTAACCGTCAAGGATGTAAGTTCTAATTGTTTCAATTTGATTATACAAAAGTTACTTTGAGAAGTCTAGGGCCCTAGTAGTAGTGCTTTCTAGGGAACTAGTCTGTTAAGCTTTGCCCATGTTGTAAATATATATGCAGGGAGAGTTAACTTCATATTTTATCCTTAGAATTAGACTCAGTATACAAATATCTTATTGAGTAGTATACCCCTCACTGAACCAGCTACTTATCCCCTGCATTATTCCTGGTCCAAGGGTGTAATGGTTAGGCACAGAGTTGGGACGGGCATAATAGGATGCTTTCCTAATCTTTTACACAACAATACAAACAAGAACTATCAACTCAAATCATCATACAAGACACATTTTAACAATACCCCAGCTCATAAATGTGGGAATTCAACTCATGGGACATTAAAGGGCTCCAAAATGAACAGAAAAGGAAACTCTTTTTACACCTCACTACAAGCTAAAGCCAACCTTATACTAATACAAGAAACACATCTTATCCATGAACAATGGACAGAAATTAGCAAGAGAAAATGGATAAGACAAATCATAACTTCAGAAGGTAAAACCAACAGTGCAGTGGTAGCTATAATAATTAAGAACCAATTCCAGGGAAAAATACTTGAAACCAAAGTGGACAAGCAGGGAAGGTGGTGCTACATAGTCTTTTCAATCCCTACTCTTCCTAAACCTATACTGGTTTTCAATATATATGCTCCTTGCAACAACCAACACATCTTTTTTTACATCACTATATCCCATCCTAAACCAATTCCAAGATTACTATATGGTGCTTGGGGGTGACTGGAACACATATCAAAATTGATCCACTTAAATATGGAGGTAGTGAAAATAAAACTGGAAAATTCACATTCTACTCTCAATGCCACAAAATGTGGTCAAGAATAGATTTCTTTTTAATCTCTGACGTATTCATCAACTTAGATCCAATACTAAGTATACACACTAGATACCTTTCAGATCATTCTAAAATTACTCTAAATATTAACTGGGACCAAAAGGATTATACAATGAACAGAGGCTTTAACTGGTCCTTAAACCTCAATTTGCTCACCAAAAAGGAAATAATAAATGACATACAATCTGTACTAAAAGCAACCCTATCTAATATTCCTAACTCACAGACACCTTTGGATATTGAATGGGCCGCGACTAAAACACAAATTAGGGGAAAATTCATCAAAAAAGCAGCCTACTATAAAAAAGTGCAACTCAAAGATGAACAGGATTTGGAAAGTAAAATAGAATCTCTTGAAAACGACTTATTAACTAACCCCAAGACTCAGACAGAGACAGACCTCTTAAAACTACAAAGGGATCGATACCTTTTGCATACCACTAAATTATCTTTACATGAAACTAGAATATTAGCTAACTATGCAAATGAAGTTCAATTGCCACCCCAAGCTTTGGCCAGAATTATAGCCCAAATCAAAACTCCCTCCCAAATACCCAAAATAAATTATGGGAATAGACACCACACCAAAAATGAGGACATTATCAAAACCTTTGAATCAATATACTCTCAGATTTATGGAGAACAAACTTTACTAGCCTCAAAAGAGGATAGAACCCTCTTTCTCCAAAACCTGACTTTTCCAAAGCTGGACCCAGACCAACAAAAAAATTAAATGAACCTAAATCAACCAATGAAATAATCTCAACAATTCAACAACTGAAAGCACACAAGGCCCCAGGCCTGGATGGTCTCACTGTAGAATTCTATAAAACTTTTGCCCCCTTGCTAGCCCAAATCCTATTTTATATTTTGAACTATATAATAAAAAAATTAATGACATACACTATAATGCATCTAAAACTATTTTTATACGTAAAGAACAAGCTGATCTGAAAAACTCAGATAGTTATAGACCTATTTCCCTTCTAAATATAGATACAAAAATCTTAACATCTATCCTTGCAAATAGATTGAAAAATCTGTTAGGTAAAATAATTTCCCCTGAACAATCTGGTTTCACACCATTCAGACAGACAAGTGACAATACACTAACAGTAAATACATTAATTTGTTATGCCGGCCAAAGCACCCTAAATATAAACGCATTAGTTATTGATGCTCACAAAGCTCTCGGTAGGGTCAATATAGAATTTGTACTTCAAACACTATCATACTTTAATATACCCAATAACTTTATCCAGATTATACAAATACTCTGTAGTAACCCTTATACATCCCTATACATTAATAGAACTTGGTCCAATAGAACTCCAATAAAAATGGTACCAGACAAGGATGCCCCTTATCTCCCCTACTCTTTAATCTATACTTAGACCCACTTTTCCTAAACATCAAACAAAACATATAGCATAACCCCCCAATAATTTACAACCTCAAAATCTTCCTCTCTGCCTTTGCAGATGATTTGAATATATACTGTACTACACCAATCTCAGATATAAATAAAACATTAGCTGCTATTGAACAATTCTCGACGATGTTGAATTACAAACTAAACCTCAACAAAATTAACATTTTCCCCTTAAAACCTCCCAAGTCATTTTCATTCCTACCACTATTAGGCACAATTAAAACCAAAGAAGAAATTAAATATCTAGGTATTACATTTTCTCAAAATAACAAAGATCTTTACCAAAATAATATAACCCGAAAATGGCAAGACATTATATTAGACCTTAAAAGATGGAACAATCTAAAATTACCATTTTCGGCCAAAGTATCTGTAATTAAAATGAATGTACTGCCTAGACTACTTTATATATTTATGACATCCCAGATAATCATACCCAAATTTTTTTTTAACAGATGCATACCCTGCTTGCTAAATTTATCTGGGAACCCCCCAAAAAAAACAGAATCTCTTATCCTAAACTTACAATTCTCAAAAGTAAAGGAGGACTAGCCCTTCCAGATTTTCAAACATATTACTTAATTATTAACACTAATAGAGTGTTAAGAATAGCAGAATATAACCCGACAGCTAGAATCCGGGCTCCTCCTTGGGTAATAATATACTACAGACACATCAAGAGTCTGGGTATCAATCCTAAAGGACTACCATTCCTAAACCCTAAACTATTGCAATCTTATAACATATTAGAGCCTTTAAAGCACTCCAACTTACTAATGCAAAAACTCTTCAAGTCCCTAAACCTTAACCCCAATCTTAAAATAAACAATCAAACCTTAAATCTGGACTCCTACCCCCGATTATTAAATAAAACTATCCAAGATATATACCCATATCTGAACAGCTTGTTACAGGAAATGAGGAACTACTTAAACCTCCCTAAATCATACTTGGTGATCCTGAGACAAATTAAAGAGCTGTGTTCCTGTTACCTCCAAGACACTACCATATCCAACAATGACATAGAAGTCTGTAATCTACTCTGGAAAACTATCCTCTCAACTAAGAAAGCCACCACTAATGCTTACAAATTAATTAATGACATTAAATTTCAGAAGGATATATTTTTTTCCGACTATTGGAGGAAGATAAATCTATCCATTGGGAATCGCCAAATAAATCAAGCAATCAACCTAACATTAAAGTCCATACCTCTCAAAAAACTAGCTTTTACCCAACTCATGATTAACAATAACACATATTTTACACCTGCAATCCTACATAAACTTAACCCTTCGAAATCACCACACTGTCCACATTGTAAAGATCAAACTGCTGACTTACTTCATCTATTCTGGAGTTGTAAATGTGTCTATAAACTTTGGAATTCCCTTAAACTACAACTACAAAAAATTGGCTATCAGACATCCACACTAAAATGGGAATTTATTATATTACGTATCCTTCCTCACAACACTCCAAAGAATTAAGCCACTACTTTGATTACTATTTTTCTCTTAATGAAACTGTACATAGCGTCTAAATGGCTTAACCCAACTAGTATATCTTGGGTGGGATTTAGACAGATGGCTATTAAACACTTATTGGTCCACAAATTACTAATTGATAAAAAAGACAATAATATTAAAATCAGAGAAATATGGGAACAACCCTACAACATTATACTAGTATAATCCTTTACAGAGACACAGTAATTTACCAGAAGGGGATTCCATAATAACTCATATAAGTAACTATCAAAAGTTTTCTCTTCCTTTTTCTTTGTGATCTATTCATAATAGTTCTTATATAATCGTCATATCTACACGCCTGAAAGAGGAAAGCATCTATGTATATAGTGTAGATATTATTGTTGATTGACCTACATCCTATTGTATCAATCTTAATGCCTAACACTGTATTATGGTAATCTATGTTTGTTATATTTTATCTGTTGATTTATACTATTGCAAATGATAAATAAAAATTTTTGAAAAAAAAAAGAATTTTGACTAACATGATAGGCAAGTGTATTGTCTAGTTTCAATTGTTTAATGCTGTAAAGGTGCTCATACAACCTTTGTCTTAATTTCCTGTCAGTTTTACCAATATAAAAACTTGGACAGGCTGTGCACTTTGCCAAATAAACCACGCTAGAAGAATTACAATTGAACCTACCCTTGGTTTCATACTTGATACAAAACCTGCTTCCCACATCCATATGTCTACACTAAGGACAAGACTCACACTGAAACATTCCTGGATTGCTTAAGGGAATCCTGCAGTGAACCTCTAAAAGATTTTTTAAATTGAAACCCTTCTTGAAAACAAATTTGGGCCGGAAATCCTTTATAAAATGAGAAGCATTATCAGAAGTGAGGAGTCCCCAGTTTTTAATAATAATTTCTCTAACAGCTGAAGCATCTCTACTAAAGGAAGTTACAAACAAAGGCAAGAAGCTCCAATAATCATGCTTGCAATACAGCAACCAATATGTCTCATGAATGCAAGTGAATGTGCCTAAAACGGTGCTTAATCAAAGTAAAACTTTAATGTGAACCAGTGAAAATATATCATTAAAAGACACTCGCCTTTACGCAGGAGTATACATTTTACCTTTCACTGTCATTAGAACGTCAGTGTTAGCAATGATTGTCATGAAGACAATGTACTATAAATGCAGATATTTATGAGAATCCCAGATCAAGAAGAAAGAGAAACATGACCCAACTTGTGTATTACTAACTTTACAAATACAGACTTATCATGGTTTAGCTGTAGATGTGCAAACTCTCCAATACAGGCAGGAATCTACCCCTTTGCTGGAAAGGAGCTTTATGTGTTGTAGAACACTAGTACACAGTTATCAGCTTATAAATAGTGAATGGCAAGGAGAGACCCTGCAGTATAACATGGTGTAGCAAAACAAATTTCAACATTCTGGACAGGGGCTTAATATACAAAAGAAATAATGGCAGAAGTGTTAAATATGTGTTATGGCCCTGTTTGGAATAAACAGTGATTTAAGCTCCTCATTCAAAAGTAGCAATGCTATGGACTTCCTAGTAAAAAAGATTAATGTTCTTCTCAGATAATTTGGCCCAAACCCATATGTTTCCATAATAGCAAATATGATGTATCACACCAGTGAGTAGAAGGTATTGATATTGTGTAGTAGAACATTAACTGGAAAGAGACATATCTTAGCAACCCTTACCAGACAATGTATTAGTCACCAATGAGCAACACTCTGAGGTACCTTCTGAAGTCTGGTCTGCTTAGGTGGCAAGATCATGGGAAGCACCACAACTGTGCTATCAGCCAAATGCGTGTGCAGTGTTTTCATGTCTGCATTTATGACCAAAACAATCCAAAAGTTCTTAGGCCCTCTGTGGGCATGGATAGTTTAGACAATTATTTCATATTTCCTCCTCCCAAAGAAGGGGAGTTAAACCTCTAGAAAAATCTCTCGCAACATGTCATATAAGAAGGAGACAAGGTGTGCCACCACCAAATTATTAAAGTCAACAAGACGGTCATCCTGTCATGGGGATGTACCCCTCCTTTAGTGCTTTAATGGCAGCAAATAGCTCCCTTTGCATAATTGTTGCCCTCAAATCATCTGTGTCTTCACCAGACAGCTTGAAAAGGCTGTTTAGAAACTACACTACGACTGACAAAACCAACAGAACTACAAAACGTGTCTTCCCTGAGGCAGCAGCACCCACTAGGGAGCTTAGATGTTCATGCTTTGCTTATCTTGTAGATTAATATTGACTTTCACTGAGACAGGCATCTGAAGTGATAGGATTACTCTGCCATCACACAAGGTAACTTCCTCCATTCCTGCATCCTCTTGTATTCCTTTGTAAACAGCTGGTATGCAGAAAGGGTGAATTTATATCACTGATATATTTTCCATGTTTCAGAGGCCCATAAAATATCTAGTAGCTACATGGCAATGCAGCATGGGGTTTGGGTACTATACTACAAATGTTTCTGGCATCTAAATGAATTACCTTTAAGATGCATATATTTCTCTATGCATTGTAAGAAGGAGTGTGCATGAATAATGATAAAAATTAAAAAAGTAACTCTTGTTTATAGTTTAAAATAGAAAGTTCATAACCTGACTAGATTCCTGATTAGATAGTAATGTAAAGCATGCATTACAGGATGGATCCTTGACATTTGGGAATATATGTTATTATATCTAATGTCACAGCAGGCTCAGGCAACATGATGTTCTCAGATTAAAATAAGGTATACTGATATAGTGAAAAATAAAACATACAACGATAGTCGTCGATTTTGCCCACTGCACTTTATTCAGAGGGGGATTTCAGGAGAAGATCAGACACATTGCTGTTCACTTTCAACATAACTGAAGTTACTGCCAATTTTGTAAGGGTCTGATATCCATAATGATAGCCTCAGGCCAAGTCTGTAGTCTAAATAACTTATTAATATATTCCCACCCACCTTCAGCACACACACATAAAGTATAGATTTCTCTGACTAGAAGCATTTATTTCATTTTTATTTTGTATTTGCTTCTGTGCAATAGTGTGTATCTTCTTTATCAAGGCACTAACACTCCTTTCTTCTAAAACTACTTATTTTGTTTTTCGGCCAGAATTTTCTGCCAGGCATGGGCAGGTCAACTAAATGGGGACTTGTAACACTATTTCAATGAACACTAGTGTGAGGAGTTCTGAGCAGCAGTGTTTGTGCTCTCTATGAATTATACAAAAACAGTAAGACATGTCCAATGTAATTAGCATGATGTACTTGACGAGCACAGTTGGAGGAGTAGTATTTGGTAAGAAAGTTTATTTCCATGTAACTGCACAAGTAAACATATTATTACAAACAGAGATTACGTATTTAGTGTACTGAATTTTTACCTAAGTGGTATTAATGTATGTGGGTGATATAAATTCACTAGCTTAAAACTACTAATATTTTAATACTACTCTGGATCATTTAGCACAGACTTGGGTCCTTGGGTTTATTTTGTAGAGAGAGAGAGAGAAAAGTTTTTTCCAAATGTAGATGGATTATCAGTAACAAATGCACTATCCTTAAATACCTAGGATATAAGCTTGGTGAACTAAGTAAAGTTGTAGAGCAGAGTGATACACCTCCCAAGGGAATAGAGGGTTCTGTAAAGGATTTTTTCACTTGATGTGACCTCTCTACTAAAAAGAAGAATGATATGATAAATCACTATTTTACATCCTAAAATCAAGACAGACAAATGTGCCATGTATCAGGTTAAGACTAACTTGCTCAATGATGCTATATATAAATCAAATAAATATATACACATGTATTGTTGTATTATACAGCACAATCCTATGTTAATGCATAATTGAGCCACAGAGCCAATAGAACCCTATGACCACATATGCTGAAATGACCAGAAATGGGAAAAGTAGTAGACAAGATGTTACTCCTGACGTGGCAGCAATAGACTGCTAATTGAAAAGGAGAATAATTGGGGTACTTTTTTCACTTCCAACTTTAAATCTTGATATAAATGAACCCCTCCCCTGTATTTATTCTCCTTGAAGGCATGAGCCGAGGCGCTAGGGACTTGTGAATAAAGCAGTGTTGGATCCTTACTTTGGTCGTTTTATTTGGATTTGTGCTTGTTTTTTTATTTTTGTTGCTGATATATTTTATGTCTAGTAATCCTTCACTTAATTTGCCTAAAATTTTTAGGCAAGACTCAATGGAAATGAGTCAAACTACTATGGAACAATTTACAACATCAATGGGTGAGCGAAACAACACCCGTGGAGTACAGGAAGAACAAGTTGTTTTTTGGCAAATATTCCTGCAAAGAGAACAACAAAGAAGAATGGACAATCCCTTTTTGCATATTGGACAAAGAGTAAGCAATTCTCTTCCTACAGATATGAAAGAGATATTTGATAAACTTGATAAGTTAATGGCTAAAGAATTAGCAGTACATTTGAATTGTTTGAGCTTGCAGAGATATCTAGAATTGGATATCACACCAAGAGGCTTAAGACCCTACAAAAATCCAACAACACCATTTGACTTACAAGACGAGACAGATAAAATGTTCCATAAGAGATGGGTAACAGCTGCCCGTCGCTGTTCTATTGAATGGATAAGTATTTTGGTGGAACGTGATAAAATTAAGCAAAATAAATTAAAAACTGATATCTCTCATACATGTGAGACATTATCGGGGGCCATAGGCTCTACCCGTATGGAACAATGTCTCCAAGATATACAGAATAAACTGATAGAGCTAGAAAAAGAACTTCTTAATATCAAAAAACATAAATTAAATCGTGACATCAAGGATTACACTGGTGATTCTGCTTTTTCCAGACCAACGAATAACAGGAAATGATGTCAGGGCGTACGTTTTGCAGATCAGGAGAGACAAACACGCAATGGAGGCTTGTATGCATATTCGGATGCTTCCACTGAATGGGAAAGCGAACCGGGTGAAGGTGGAGACTTTCCTGTGCTCCCAGCAGCGCAAAATCCTCGTTCTTTCCAGCAGTCCTTTCGTGGGAATAAACGTACTGGTTTTGCAGAAGGAGAGAGATATAGAGAAAATGAAGATGAAATCGAGAATGGACAGAGACAATATGCCTCGTCTACAACGAGAAGGTACAAACATACAAGAAAGAATTAATGTGACTTTATACCAGCAAGATAGTACATATGTTGTTAACTTGTGTGGTATTAGTTTAGATGATGCAACATTTTCTTTACTAAATCGTGGTTTGAAATATATTCCGACAGTGTTACCATGAGCACATGTTAGTAAAAGTGATGTATATCGTTTCATACATAAGCTACATTTAATTTCTTTCTTTGGTAGTAGACAGGATAATTTATTTTATAAAGAAAAAGATGATGCTTCTTCTGATGAATTTGATGACAGTTTTCATTCTTGTCTTTCCGATTTAGACGCAATGGCTGATAATAATGCGTATAGCAAGTTAGATACTTCAAAAGTAGAAGTCAGAAGTAAGTTTATTCCACCGTTTACAAATGAGGGCATAAGAAATTTTACAGCTATGATTGAAGTTGCTATAGATTTAATATTTGCTGACTATGATAAGAATAAAGAAAATATTGTATATAACCTGAGTAAATTAGAATGGAAAGCTTTGCAAGCTTTAGTTAATAACCAAGAATTGGTAATAAAACCAGCCGATAAGGGCAACAAGGTAGTTCTTATGCACTATACTCAATATGTTCAAATGTGTTTAGAACATCTTAATGATACTAAAACTTATAATAAATGTGACATAAAAATGTATGAACAAGCAGTAATACGGTTTGATGATATATTACAAAAAGGGTTACGATTGGGCTATTTCACAAAGGATGATGTTACTAAGAAGTTCAAAATGTCTAATTGTGAAGTGGCATTATTTTACTGCTTACCAAAAATACATAAAAATGTTGCCCACCCTCCGGGACGCCCTATTGTATCAGCTTGTAATTATTTCCTACACAATATGGGTATTTTTCTTCATAGCTACCTATACCCTTATGTTATAAAGCAAAAATCTTATATAAAAGATAGTTTCGAATTTTTGGAAAAAATATCATCGATTGTATGGAGTCAAGATATGTACTGGTTCACAGCTGATGTGAAAAGCCTATATACAAGTATCAAACATGAATATGGCCTAAGGGCTTTGGATAACTTATTAGGGGATAGTCCAGAGTCCTTCTATATTATGGAACTAATGGAATTTTGTTTAAAGAATAATTATTTCTATTTCGATAACCAGTTGTTCCATCAATTGAAGGGTACAGCTATGGGGGCAAGTTTTGCCCCTATGTATGCGAATGTTTTGATGAATTCATTTGAGTTAGAGTTCTTATATCACATGTTTTTTTTTTAAAATTATATAATAAAGTATTTTCGTTATATTGATGATCTGATTTTTATATGTAAAGGGGGAAGATCAGAAATACATGAATTTAAGGAGAATTTGCAGAAAAATCAATTTGGTTTGAAATTTGATGATTTTCAGTTAGGAGATAGAGTGAATTTTTTGGATCTAACTTTGGAAGGGAAAGGTAATGGCAATATTGTTACTAAAATATATCGAAAATTTGAAAATGATTTACATTTCCTTGATGGACATAGTTATCACCCATTACATCTTATTAAATCTTTACCATACGGTGAATTTACAAGGGTGATGAGACTATGTAACAATAGTAGAGATGTGGAAATAGAATTAGAAAAAACTTTTCAGTTATTTATTAATAGAGGTTATGAAATAGAAGAAGTGAAATTGTCTTTACAGAAAGCCAGACAAAGAAAGGAAAGAAAAGGAAGACAATATTTGTGTTCTAAACAAAAATCAAAAAAACTAGAAAAAATATATATGGTTCTAATGTATGATTTAATCGCAGAACAAGTAAAACAGGCCATACAAAAGTATTGGCCTTTTTTATTCAAATATAAAGATTTATCAGAAATACTTCCTGAAAATATAATATTTTCTTATAAAAGAGGTAGAAATTTAAAAGACATGTTAGTACATGCTAGATATTATAGACCACATATTAATTTAAAAACAAAAATAGAGTTATTGGGAACATATAAATGTGGAAAATGTATTTTTTGTAAATATGTTAGTCAAACATTTGAATATATAAATGGAAAATATTTTAAACCAAATGGAAGGTATTTTTGTAACACAGAAGCTGTGGTATATGCGCTAAAATGTCCATGTGGACTTTTTTACATTGGGGAAAGTAAGCGTGCTTTTAAAGTTAGACTTCAAGAACATATAAGGGACATAAAGAATAAAAAGAAAGAAAGTCCCCTTGCAATGCACTTTAAAGAACATCATAATAGTGAACCAGATGGTTTGTTGGCAACTATTTTAGAACATATAGAGATAGGTAATAATGATGAAGTAATCAAATATAAACTTTTATATAAAGAAACTGTTTTTATATTAAAGTATGGGACAATGACACCTAGTGGTATAAATATAGATTGCAATTGGAAAGTGTTTTTATGAGATGTTAATTAATTATCATGTATAATTGTTTAATTGATTATTTGTGAATGATATAAATATCTGAGTGAATGGCTTTGTATTTATTCTCCTTGAAGGCGTGAGCCGAGGCGCTAGGAACTTGTGAATAAAGCAGTGTTGGATCCTTACTTTGGTCGTTTTATTTGGATTTGTGCTTGTTTTTCTTATTTTTGTTGCTGATATAGCTTAGTTGTTCATGCTTTGCTTATCTTGTAGATTAATATTGACTTTCACTGAGACAGGCATCTGAAGTGATAGGATTACTCTGCCATCACACAAGGTAACTTCCTCCATTCCTGCATCCTCTTGTATTCCTTTGTAAACAGCTGGTATGCAGAAAGGGTGAATTTATATCACTGATATATTTTCCATGTTTCAGAGGTCCATAAAATATCTAGTAGCTACATGGCAATGCAGCATGGGGTTTGGGTACTATACTACAAATGTTTCTGGCATCTAAATGAATTACCTTTAAGATGCATATATTTCTCTATGCATTGTAAGAAGGAGTGTGCATGAATAATGATAAAAATTAAAAAAGTAACTCTTGTTTATAGTTTAAAATAGAAAGTTCATAACCTGACTAGATTCCTGATTAGATAGTAGTGTAAAGCATGCATTACAGGATGGATCCTTGACATTTGGGAATATATGTTATTATATCTAATGTCACAGCAGGCTCAGGCAACATGATGTTCTCAGATTAAAATAAGGTATACTGATATAGTGAAAAATAAAACATACAACGATAGTCGTCGATTTTGCCCACTGCACTTTATTCAGAGGGGATTTCAGGAGAAGATCAGACACATTGCTGTTCACTTTCAACATAACTGAAGTTACTGCCAATTTTGTAAGGGTCTGATATCCATAATGATAGCCTCAGGCCAAGTCTGTAGTCTAAATAACTTATTAATATATTCCCACCCACCTTCAGCACACACACATAAAGTATAGATTTCTCTGACTAGAAGCATTTATTTCATTTTTATTTTGTATTTGCTTCTGTGCAATAGTGTGTATCTTCTTTATCAAGGCACTAACACTCCTTTCTTCTAAAACTACTTATTTTGTTTTTCGGCCAGAATTTTCTGCCAGGCATGGGCAGGTCAACTAAATGGGGACTTGTAACACTATTTCAATGAACACTAGTGTGAGGAGTTCTGAGCAGCAGTGTTTGTGCTCTCTATGAATTATACAAAAACAGTAAGACATGTCCAATGTAATTAGCATGATGTACTTGACGAGCACAGTTGGAGGAGTAGTATTTGGTAAGAAAGTTTATTTCCATGTAACTGCACAAGTAAACATATTATTACAAACAGAGATTACGTATTTAGTGTACTGAATTTTTACCTAAGTGGTATTAATGTATGTGGGTGATATAAATTCACTAGCTTAAAACTACTAATATTTTAATACTACTCTGGATCATTTAGCACAGACTTGGGTCCTTGGGTTTATTTTGTAGAGAGAGAGAGAGAAAAGTTTTTCCAAATGTAGATGGATTATCAGTAACAAATGCACTATCCTTAAATACCTAGGATATAAGCTTGGTGAACTAAGTAAAGTTGTAGAGCAGAGTGATACACCTCCCAAGGGAATAGAGGGTTCTGTAAAGGATTTGTTCACTTGATGTGACTTCTCTACTAAAAAGAAGAATGATATGATAAATCACTATTTTACATCCTAAAATCAAGACAGACAAATATGCCATGTATCAGGTTAAGACTAACTTGCTCAATGATGCTATATATATAAATCAAATAAATATATACACATGTATTGCTATATTATACAGCACAATCCTATGTTAATGCATAATTGAGTCACAGAGCCAATAGATCCCTATGACCACATATGCTGAAATTACCAGAAATGGGAAAAGTAGTAGACAAGATGTTACTCCTGACGTGGCAGCAATAGATTGCTAATTGAAAAGGAGAATAATTGGGGTACTTTTTTCACTTCCAACTTTAAATCTTGATATAAATGAACCCCTCCCCCCAGGTTTTTGGAAGTAGAGGAATGCTTGTGATTGGTGATTACATGATTATAAAAGTAATTAGGCCATTGTCAAACATAATAACGAAAATGTTACATTAACTAGCATTAGAGGGTTTAAATCAAAAGACATTTATGATCCACTGAAGAATATGGTGGAGAAAACTTGGTCATATAGCACTATTCTGCTTCAAGGGTGAAGGATTTACTTAACACTCCCCTTTATCATATATGGTACCAGCAAATTAAAAAAACATATCAAAATTAACCTGGAATTGTATTTAAGTGAAATTTTCCCTTCCCCAAGGTTTAATAACAATCAAAGTCCTAAGGCCTTGCTATACAATAAATGAGTTATAGGTTCCTGCAATGGTAAGGTCATTGATTCAGTCAAGACATGGGATGATTTTCTGAGGAAAATGGATCTATTCTGACAGGGATCAATTTCATTCCAGTCACAGTGGTGGCAAATTGTTAAATAAGATATTCTCAATTAATTATTATGAAATATTTTTAGACTACAATTAATTCTATCTGAAACAATGAGCATAATAACCATCTCAATTAACCGATCAAAATGTATTGTGCTAATGCCTAAAATGTATGTAATAAGAAAGGAGAATTATAGGGGGACTATTAGTCTTAGCATGTTTCTCACAATACAGCATCATTGTCATCACTAAGACATGGTAATACTGTACTACAGCTACCAGGATTTAAAAAAAAAATGAGTGTTTGAGAACTGATATTTGTGTGATGGAGTGACTTTATTTGCTATGGATTCAATTTTTGCAGACTTATTATGGGAACTACCTGAGGTAGAATCAATTGATCTTGAAATTCCTGAACATTTTAATGCATTAAATTTACATATAATTTGTAATTTTAGAATCCGAAAGTAAACAGTGAAGAGCAATTTTGTTTTCTGAAAGTTTCTGATAAAAAAATTAAAAATAAATATTTTGATAACATTTGGTGACTTTGGCTTACTAAATATTGACTGGAAGTCAAGTACATATAGTACTTTTAAATCATGAATTCTATGACTAATTGACATCACGTAATATGACTCAGATGGTTTATTTTGCTACTAGAAATATTTCTACTCAGGATGGATTATTTGTAAATATCAGCAGTAAAATTCATCATATTGCATCCTTATCTACAATATTCTAATCAATCAGTAATTTAGTTCTAAACTGATTTCTATAGTAATTCTAGCAAGTCGATTAAAACTATTTATGATACTACTAAGATTAGAAAGCATCAAATAATTCATGATGTACTTAACTTAAACAATAATAATGAATCCCTATACTATCCTACCTCCACTTGGAATACATTTGAAAAGAAATGTTTAAATGTATTAAAAATAGTAATGATGTAGCCAAACTGATCAATGATTATTTTCCTTCAGAGGTACATCAAAGACTGCATTTTCTATTTAAATATTAAGATGGCACAAGTGGTATATCCATTAATTACAGAAGTTATGGTTAAAATGCTTTATCCATGGTTAAAAAAAGAATAGTTTAGTTGGGCTAGATGTGATACCTGGCTATTTTATTCATAATACTCAAGATCTTGTAAGATGACTCTTAACTATGCTATTTAAAATGTTGCTAAAAATGCCATTGCTTCTGAGACCTGGAATTAGCCAATATCGTGTCCAAATTTAAAACTGGATCCTATTAGGATGATGATACTATTATAAGTTTGGTATCTCTACTGGGCAAGTTTTTTTAAAAGGGGTTCATTATCCTTATTAAATCTGGGGAATAAGACACTATTACTGGACCTAAATAAACATGGCTTCATGAGAAAATGTTCCACATTTACCAACCTAGTACAATTTTATGAGATGATTAGTGAAGCTTTTGACAGTGACATCTATGTAGGAGTCATTTATTTGGACATGTCCAAGGCTTTCAGTTGTATCCTTCATTTTGTTGTAATAAAATCCTTAATTAAGCAGAATCTTAACCCTTATTTTAATGAATACAGAACTAAACAAAAGCCAAAAAGGATGATACACTGTATTATATCCACTAGATCTATGTCCGAGGTATAAACTGCATGCTACAGGCAAGGAAGTACTAGGATAATGCAACAAAGAACCAAGCCAGTAACAGAAACAAAGGCATCTTTATGGTAGTTGTACAGATTGCTTACAAAACATGGATGAACAACCAAAGATTATGAAAGAAAGTAACTTGATTTATTCAAAACTGCATGAATTTCTCAACAACCCTCCTCCCTTCTTCTTCTTCTTTCAGCTGTTCTCATTAGGGGTCACCACAGCAGATCATCTGTTTCTATTTCTTCCTGTCCTCTGTATCTTGCTTTGTCAAACCAACCACCTGCATGTCGTCTCTCACCACATCCATAAACCTTATCTTAGGCCTTCCTCTTTTCCTCTTACTGGCAGTTCCATCCTTAGCATCCTTTTCCCAGTATACCCAGCATCTCTCCTCAGCACATGTCCAAACCAACGCAATCTTGCTGCCCTGCCTTTGTCTTCAAACCGTCCAACCTGAGCTGACCTTCTAATATACTGATTCCTAATCCTGTCCATCCTTGTCACACCCAATGCAAATCTTAACATCTTTAACTCTGTCACCTCCAGCTCTGACTTCTGCCTTTTTGCCAAAGCCACCGTCTCCAACCCATATAACATAGTTGGTCTCACTACCCTCTTGCAGACCTTCCCTTTCACTCTTACTGGTACCCGTCTGTCACAAATCACTCCTGACATCCTTGGTCACCCAGTCCACCTTACCTATACTCTATGTTTTACCTCTATTCCACACTCACCATTACTCTGAACTGTTGCTCCCAAGTATTTAAACTCATCCACCTTCGCTGAGTCTACTCCCTGTGTCCTCACCATTCCTCTATCCTCCCTCTCATTCACATACATATATTCTGTCTTAGTTCTCCTGACCTTAATTCCTCTTCTCTCTAGAGTATATATCCAGCTCTCTAGGGTCTTCTCAACCTGTTCCCTACTCTCACTACAGATCACATTGTCATCTGCAAACATCATATTCCATGGGGACTCCTGTCTGATCCTGTCTCTCAACCTGTCCATCACCATTCCAAATAAGAAAGGGCTCAGACCTAATCCTTGATATAATCTCACCTCCACTTAAATGCATCCATCACTCCTACTGCAGACATCACCACTGTCACACTACCCTCGTACATATTCTGTACCACTCTTACATACTTCTCTACCACTCCCAACTTCCTCATACAATACCACAACTCCTCTCTAGGCACCCTGTCATGTGCTTTCTCTAAGTACACAAAGACACAATGCAACCACTTCTTACCTGTGATATACTTCTCTATCAACACTCTCAGAGCAAACATTGCATCTGTAGTGCTTTTTCCTGGCATGAAACCACACTGCTGCTCACTAATCATCACCTCCTTCTTAACTTAGTTTCCACTACTCTTTCTTATAACTTCATGATGTGACTGATAAGTTTTAGCCCTCTGTAGTTACTACAGCTCTGCACATCACTCTTATTCTTAAAAATCAGTACCAAAACACTTCTTTTCCACTCCTCAGGCATCCTCTCACTTTCCAAGATTTCATTAAACAATCCGGTTAAAAACTCCACTGCCATCTCTCATAAACACCTCCAGCCTTCCATGAGTAGGTCATCTGGACCAACAACCTTTCCATTCTTCATCCTCTCCTAGCTGTCTTTACTTACTCCTTGCTAATCTGTTGCACTTCCTGATTCACTATCCCCACATCATCCAACCTTCTTTCTCACTCTCTCTCATTCTCTTCATTCATCAGCCCCTCAAAGTACTCTTTCCATCCACTCAACAAAATCCCATCACTTGTGAGTAAGTTTCCCTCATTATCTTTATCGCCCTTACCTGCTGCACTTCTTTCACAGCTCAGTCCCTCTGTCTAGCCAATTGGTACAGGTCCTTTTCTCCCTCCATAGTGTCCAACCTTTCATACAACTCTCCATATGCCTTATTCTTAACCTTCATCACCTCTCTTCACCATAGCCTCATCTCCTTATATACTCCTGTCAACGTTCTTCATCTCTCTGATAATCCAACTTCTTCTTCAACCTCTTTCTCTGTATACACTCCTATAATTCCTCATTCCACCACCAAGTCTCCTTGTCTTCCTTCATCTGTCCAGATGTCACACCAAACCCTTTTCTAGATGTCTCCCTTACCAGCTCTGGTGTAGCTACCCAGCTATTTGGTAACCCTTCACTGCCATCCAGTGCCTGTCTTAACTATTCCCTGAACTCCACTTCACAATCACCCTATTTCAACATCCACAATTTGATCTTTGTTACTGCCTTCACACTCCTCCTCCTCTTCTTGATCACCAACGTCATCCTACAGACCGCCATCCTTTGTGACTAAATACACTTTCCCCATGTCACCACTTTACAGTCTCCAATCTCCATCAGACTGGCCCTACTACATAGGATATAATCCACGTGTATGCATCCCCCTCCATTCTTGTACATAATCCTATACCATTCTGTCTTCTTAAAATATGTATTCACCACAGCAATGTCCATCCTTTCCACAACATCCACTACAATATAACCTTCTGCCTTCTGTTCCTTAAAACCATACCTACTCATCAATTTCTCATCCCCTCTCTTCCTTCACCAACATGCCCATTGAAATCCACTGCAATCACCACTCTCTCACCCTTGGATACACTCAGCACCACTTCATCCAACTCAGTCCAAAACTTTTCTTTCTCATCCATCGCACATCCAACTTGCGGAGCATATGCGCTAACAACATTCATGATCACACCATCAACTTCCAGCTTCATAAACATTACTCTATCTGACACTCTTTTCACCTCCAAAATACTCTTGGCATACTGTTCCTTCAGGATAACCCCTATCCCATTTCTCCTCCCATGCACACCATGCTAGAACAATTTGAACCCACCTCCAATACACCTGGCCCTACTTCCCTTCCATTTGGTCTCTTGCACGCAAAATATATCAACCTTCCTTCTCTCCATCATATCCGCTCTCGCTTTATACCAGCCATAAAGCCAGCATTCAAAGTTCCTACTCTCACTACTACCCTCCTCAACAACCCTCCTCCCAAGGGTCCAAATTTCTTTGGGATACACAAACCACACAAGAACCTGATGGACCATCCATACAGGCCAGTAGTATCAAGCAATGAATATGTAACTGAAGAAATGTTCATGGCTTTAGATATCGAAATACAACTTCAGGCTGTGAGTAGCAAGTCATTCATTTTAGACACTTTGGATTTCCTGAGCAAAAAAAAAATGGTGACAATACCATTCTGGTGACCATATATGTAGAGGCACTGTATACAGTGTTTCCACGTGACCACTGCATCAAGGCTGTGGTGGATACATACATAAAAGAGAAATGGCCATGCCAGGTGAGACTGAAATTCTTGGAAAGATCTGCAGCACAGTACTCAGGAACAATTATTTCTGATTCAGCAACAAATTCTATAGACATATTCTGGGTATAGCTATGGGGGCAGCTATGGTACCCGACAGAGGTAATGTGACCTGTCTGTGGGAAAAGGACCACATCCACAACAGCACCTTCCAGGATTCAATTAATGCTGCTTGGGTTTTATTGATGATATTTCTATAATATGGGAAGGAGAATAAGTTGCTCTGAGTAGATTCTTTGACCACATAAATTAATCCATGGATTTCCTTAATTTTACAGCCAGCCAAAGTAAAGAATCAGTCAATTTCCTGGACTTAACCATATCTAATTCAGTCTTTAGTGTAACTGTTAACTTCATAGCACTTGGAGAAATTGTAATTCTTTATAATTCATGAATAATGTCTCAGCAAGACTAACAAAATGTTTCTTTAAGGAAAATGTAATTATGCCACATGTTTGGATTAATTATTTATTTATACTGTTCGACAAGCTTTGGCTCTAGTTCTGATGATGTCTGTCTCTTTTCAAGGATGTAAGCACATAACCTGACCTCAACTTGTACATAATTTGTAGTATTTATTAAAGTATTCAGTGATATCAGTATCTGGAAAGTTTGTATCTTTAAAGTGGTTCCCCGGGATTCATGAAGCTTGCGCCAGGCGCACTCATAGCATAGGCGTTATAATGCCAAATATGGCCGCCGAGCGATTCAGGTACGATCCAATTCCACGTGCACTACCGGCGTACGCCAGATCTGCGCAGCCCCCGGCGTAGGTATGCAAATCACCCCATGTGCAGTGTCGCACCATGCAAATGAAGGCATATAGTGATCCATGAAGTGGTGCAGGCGTAGTGTAAGCCCACGGAAATGTAAACCAAAAAACACGGTTTACATTTTCCCAAACAGAACATCGGAGCTATGGAAGAGGGCCAGACCCAGGAATCACAACGTTAACATATGCCAATGGCGAAATACACAGCCAATGGCATAAGAAAAGATGCACAACGTGTAAATAACAACATTTAATGTCATGTCCACAGTAACGCACAGCATAACCGCAGGGCATGTGTGCAGAAGCTGTAACATAAAGAAATAATATAAAAATGTCATAAAATCGAAATGTAATAGAAATCAGGTTTACAGCATAATACACAATGGTAGGCATGGAACACCACAACCATGGTGCAAGGGTTGCTAAGGGCTTGCATTGTGTTCGACGTGGTAACTATGAATTAGTAGTCAATGCCATGCAAATGAGGCAGATAATACTGAATCGCAAATGTCGCACCGGATGAAGGTTGTACCATACGGCGCAGCGGTATAACACCAAGGAGTGGCTCAGAGGAGATACATGACATCAGCAGAGGGGTGTGCCACCGTAGCACTAAGCACATTGGAGCATTGCAAATCTGGCCTGTCCGTTGCTAAGCAAAGCCACAGGATAGGTGTGGGGAGGAATCGTTTAGATGAGAGCACACATGGTGGCCAAAAGCGCATGTGTATGAGGATGATAACGTGCCTGAAACCCAGTAATCGGACGCATGCGCCGCAAACAATAGCAGAAACAGGAAGGTCAGGGGAAGAAAAGAAGGAAATGCGGAAGTAGGGTAATTGGAGTACTAATGAGCAATCAACACCAATCAACCCACAAAGGCCAATCGACGGCAGCTGACAAGTCCGCTTGCAGAAACCTGCAAAACAGGATAGGGGAGGCATTTGAATGCAAAGAAAGGAGGGGAGGTATTGGATTGAAAAGATAGGAAACCTGACACAGCAGAGCAAAGCAAACCGACAGCAGACCGGCAGTAGCATACATAACGCAAGATACGCCAGGTCCAGTAAAGTACAAATGAAAGGAGGCTGCAGGATGCACACCAGAAAATGGTAGGTGCAACGTGCAGAAATGTAAATGGAAGGTCAAGAGGTAATCCACGGCAGGCAAATGTAATTCAACACCAAAGGCACCACAATAGTAGTTCCGGCAGTAAAACACATAAGATAACCTGTAGCTATGATCGTACATACACACCCTATGACATCATCGGTGTTCACAGCACAATAGTATAAAGTGTGAAAGCACCCAACACACACCTGTGTATTCCCAAACACTGCACCATAGGTGTAAACACACGGGGAACTTTTAAAATGTACATGTTGGGAGCTGCCATAGCTGTGATTCATCAGCATGTGTTAGAGACTGACGGTGTTGTGGAGGATGATGCCGACAACCACCGCAGGCCTCGGAGGAGAAGGAGAGTGTTCAGACCAAGGGTAACCTACCAGGGGCTACATGACCTGGAGATAGTAGAGCATTACAGGGTGGACAGGGACATCTTACAGCAAATAGTGGAGCTGTGCCGGCCATGCCTGAGAACCAGAAACAACAGAGGGGAACCCATACCAGTGGACACGAAGGTATGTTTAAGCCTGCGAATACTGGCCACAGGTACCTTTCAAAGGCCAACTGGAGATATAATGGGTATCTCACAAGCATCAGCATCCAGAGTACTACACCAGTTCCTGGATGCCATGTTACCACATGCCAATGAGCAGATATACTTCCCCAGAACTCAGGAGGAGTTGGTCAGCAATATGCGCCACTTCCACTGTGTGGCACAATACCCGGAGGTACTGGGTGTGATAGACTGCACACACATACAAATCAAGTCACCACCCAGTGAGCAGGGTAGGCACTACATAAACCGCAAGGGATTCCACTCCATCAACTGCCAGGTCATGTGCAATGCCCAGGGCATTATCATGGATGTGTGTGCTGGCAGCCCTGGAAGCTACCATGACTCCCATATCTGGCATGCCTCACAGCTGTATCAGGTATTTGTCAGGGGGGGGAGCATCCCACATGGCCATCTCGTGGGGGATGCTGGCTATGCACTGGAGCCGTGGATGATGACTCTCATCAGAAATGCACACACACCCATGCAAGAACGCCATAATGAGGCACACGCACAAACCAGAATCATCCTAGAGCGTGTGTTCAGGATGCTGAAATCATGGTTCCGGTGCTTGGATACATCTGGTGGAGGCTTGCAGTACTCTCCAGGCATGTATGCTCACATCGTCATAGTATGTGCCATGCTACATAATATGATCCTGCGGAAGCAGCTGCAGCAGGGACAAAATGGTAAAGGCCCTCATAGCCCACCGCAATTGCCAAGGCCATTACAGGCACAGAGGGATTCAGACCATGAACACACTGTGCCAGCCCCAGTAGGCAGACGGAGGCGTGCCCAATATGCCTACGCCTTGGCAAAGAGGGAACGTATAGCACATACTCTGACAGTGTAGGCCCCTACGGACTGACACCGCTCCACCTGCACACACAGTAAAATAGATGGCACACAAACATGACCACCTGTAAATTGTAATGTATAGGTGGCCCAATGTGTGACTCCTACACAGGCAGCCCTCAAACATTGTACACACAACAGCCAGTGGAACACGTAATGCCAACACCTGAACAGTACATGAGTCTTACAGCATATGATGGTGCTGTGTGCCTGTCACGTTCCCCACCAGATATATATATATATATATATATATATATATATATATATATATATATTTATATATATATATATATATATATATATATATATATATATATATATATCTATATATATATATGTATACAGATATATATATAGATAGCTATATATGTACACATATGCATATATATATAATACAGATAGAAAGGGCAATAGAGGGATATATGGTGATATAGATGGATTCAGCGATATCTGCAAATATAATAGATAGTTCAATGACATTCATAACATCTTGGAGGTACAAATAAATAGGATACCACCAACCATGGAATGGGTAACATACCGACATGCGTAACCACGAGGCTGAAAGACCGATAGAACACAGTACCGGAACAGTACATCCGCGAGTAATAGTATGATGATATGAAGGGACAGTTAGTCACCGCTGCCGGTGTCGCGGTCCACGTAGGCACTGTGTTCAATTGTGTCTGTGAGTGCCGTAGTCTGTGTAAGTGTGCGTTGAGGGTGCCTTGTGCATCTCTGTGTGACTGTAATGTGTGTGTATGTCCGCAACATGTGTATGTTGGTGCCAAGTCAGAGGCAGATCAGTATGGTAGGTGTGGGTATAGCAAGCCGTAGGCATACGGGTACTACATGTACCACAGTAGGAGGGACAGCCCCACCCTTGGCAGGTGTGTCCTGACATAAAACAGTACAAAGGGCAAATGTCCGAGATGGTAGGACATAAATATGTCCCATATATAATGTAACAGTCATATTTAATAGTTATGCCTGTATGTAAGAAACTTAAATGTTACATGCAATATGATAAGTAGCCAAAGTCACACAATAGGTATGTAGTGAGGATAAAAGTATGTGCTACCTGTGTACTGACTGTGGCTACATGTTGGCCTGTAAACACCTGCTTTGTGTCCCACAAGTGTCCAACAATGACCATATGAAAAGGTGGCAACCCATGGCAAACAGGCTCTTTTAACAACACAACCACAATGACTGCAAATATCTGGGACAGAAATACAAGGGATAGCTGTCACTTACACACATCCCCTGATATATCGCTGCAATTACGGAGGTATACAAGTAGCAAGCTCACCTGCAGACAATATAGAAACCAATTAACAATGGCCCAACGAACAATCCCATAACATAAGTCTACTAACTGTTAGCTCTCTAATTAGGGAGGGAGCCCACACACATATATATGGATTATGTAGTAATGCAAGGCCCATAAACCGTATATGTTACGTACAACCACCGACATCCCCCACACTAGAAACTAAAGCAATACAAACTGTAATAGCAGCACAAACATCCAGTCAGTCAATTACATCTGCAGAACCCTCAACATACAGTGTGAGAGACACAATTAAAGGCATCATGCAAAATTGCAGGCATTGTATAATGGAACAAACAGCCATGTTACAGGTTTTGATTGCAATACTCAGTTATCAGACGTCAGGATGACAGGTACACCCACATGTTGAACCAAATACTCTACCTGTCACACACAATCCACAGGGGACATGAATCCAAACTATACTTGTCTCCATGCATAGCAGTTGCAGTTACACATAACAAAACACAATACAGACCATCTCCCTGAAGGTAGGGCAAATAGGCAACGCCCAAGTGGAGAATCCAATTATACCCCACTGTCGCCACGTAACTGGCGAATGGAGTAGCTGCACAGCTGATATGCAAGTAATTAGTCACTCAGGAACACCAATTGGCGGGAAGAATCCACATGTTTCAGGTATCGACGTATATAAGGATGACTTGCCAGACATTCAAACCGTATGCTCATACCGAATAACAGTTGAAACACTGTGAGAGAGATAGAAACGAAATGCCGTAACGACAACAAGGTATGTAGAACGCCCGATATGTAAGGTTATGTATAGCATGATCTGTATTAATTAGTTTTACTGTATGTATAGCCTGTTTTGCATTAATTAAACGTGTCCGCAATGCATAAAGTGGGGAAAGGTATTTATGTAGTGATGTCTTGCTGAGCATACTAACGCTTGTAGAATCTGTGCGTCCAGCAGTGGGACACAAGGTACACAGCACAGACACCACAAGGGATGCTACATGAGGGCATTAAACAGAACAATGCCATACAACCCGCCATCAGTGGTAGGGTATGTCCAACAAGGATGTGCCATAGCAGGGGATAGTATATGTTGATATACTGTCACAGCACGCATGTGTATGGGCATATAACGTAAATGACATATGTAAGGTGGTCCCGCTGTGCAAGTATGCTTTGCATTATGGGATACTATGTGAAATATGTGTAATGTATAGTATTATAGGTAGATATGACAGATATTCTACACAGCATAACAGGCATATCATGCATACCACAGGTATCGTCTATTGGTATGTACAATAACAGGATACATATGGCCAGTAGGTATGGGACATAGTAATAGCATGATAGCCAATCTAAATGGAAGGGCTACCAAGTAACCATGCACAAAGGACATGTAATAGCTGCACAGGTGCATAGTGGGGTACTATGCAGTCTGGCAAGTCCATGTGTAAGCACAACTACAGTGTTCACACTAGTGGCACCTCTCCAGGGTAGTAACCTGTGAAGAGCAGAGCCAGGTGTCACCTGCACCACTGCACAGTACAGCCACTGCAGTGATCCCAGGCCTACATGTGTCTCCCAACCACCAAGGGAGGTATCACATGAACAGTGCTACTGAGTTCCCCTGCGTGATGTACATAGGACTTATGTTCCACAGCATGGTGAGTGTCTGGTTTGGGAATGTATCCCAGAAGCACAACCCACTCATTGTTGTGTGTGTGCACATATCCATGAGCATGTTGCTCACAGTGGTCTCTGCTTATGTTGTGTATGAGGAGTATATCCATCAATAATGTTGTGGACATGGGCCCTGTCTGATCAGCAGAGGTCACCCCTGAGTATGTAGTATGCAAATGTGTACAGATGTGGTGTCCGTAGTGCAGCCGCATATTTAAACTGTTGGAGCTCAGTAAACGTCACGACGTGTTAATGTTGTGGCATGTAAAGCTGTAGCTGTTGTGTAAGGTACACCCTAAATGGGGTGGTGTACCCTTGAATGTGTGTAGATGTCTTGAGTTCAGAGGTACAATGGGTGCCTATGTACCAGTTACACACCCAGTACAGATAGGTGTGGCCACGTAGGAGGATATCCACGCCACAGTGGCAATACGGTAACCACAGGAGTGGGTGCGACATATGTGTGTACTGCAAACATGTACAATGTGATATGCATGTAGGGGACTACCATCCATGTGATAGTCAGTGGGTGAATGGTGTAATGCAAAGGTGCTGTGCATGCACCTTGTGTCATGCAGCTTGATGCCATGATAGTCATATTATGTATCTGTCACAGCGACACCCATATGGTTGGAGTCAGTATCAGCTGGTGGAGCAATCATGGTGCTTGGTATGTAGGGGGTTGAAAGCTAGGCAGGGAAAGTCCCCTGTGCCAGCCTGTTCCACAGGGAAGCATATAATGAACATGAGGGGCCCTATGACTGAGGACCGTGGTATGCCAAACACACCTGACATGTAGTAGGTACTATGGTATCCTGGCCTCACTGTGTGTCCTGTCCATGAGCCACATAGCATACCATCCTGAGACACAGGGTACGAAGTGCAGGTGGATGTGTATATTGTCAATACCAGAATGGGGAATGGTGCTGAAAGGCAATGAGAGGACAATGTAGGATGTGTGGACTCCCATACCATCAGCAACTGCCCTGGTAACTGTATGAAAGGAGTCCACCATGTGTAGGGGCCATGCTCTGGCCTTAACAAGCCCAACCCAGGTGGCAGAAAAGGACGGGAGCCCAACAATGTCTCTGAGAATGACGTCCTTGATGATGGGCCCCATAGCCATGCAGAACAGTCCAGTCAGGTGTGTAGGACTATAGTCCCACTCGTGCAATGTGGTGCCACCTGTGTGGAGTGTGATAAATGCTGCTGTGTGCCATTCAGGGGCTACAATGTCTGAAACAAGGCTATTACTGAATATGGTGGCCTAGTGGGGAGACATGTAATTCAGAGGTTGGTGGACATCACAGCCTGAGACGTTGGAAGGTGACATGGGGCCAGTGTCCCAGGACATATAGAGTGTAGGTCAGTACTGTGTAGGTGTGACCACAGGGACACCACAATGTTCATGTATGGATTGCGGCCCTGTAGTGAGTGAGAGGGTGCATTGTCAGCATTGAATCCATCCTCCAGCATGTTGCCAACAATACCTGGGTCTGCAATGTTCCTGAGTGACTGTTGTATGTGACAGCAGATGTGGGTGTTGGCATCGAATACTGACATACCACCATAATGCCTGGTGGTACACCCCGGAATGTGTGGCAGTCATGTTTATGTAGCTAGTCTTGGAGTATGTGATGAGGGACCCTGTGGCCCCACCACGGCTGACCAGTGAGCCACCCCACACATGGGAATGTACACCACTGTGCAACAGCCTACACCTGTTGTTGTACATCATATGTCCGTGGAACATGACCACCAGAGTGAGGTCTGTTATCTGGTGTGTACCATCATGGCTCTGTGTGGAATAGCATGATGTCCTTCAAGGATGCATCTGCAGTCATAACATATGGGTTGTCCTGCCTCAGGCAGCCCTTCGGTCGGCCGGATTCCAAAGTCTGGGTCTGGCCTCGGCTGATGTCATACTTTCCCCGACGTTAGAGCGTCTGGGGTATAAAAGCATCAGCCGACGCCATTTTCCTCAGTCTTTCTTCCCGCGCGGTGCTCGAAGCAGAAGCAGTTTGCAAGTGCCGGTCGGTCAGATCCTGTGATTCAGCTACCGAAGACTTCAAAAAAGCTAAGTACCCCGTTGGGGACTCTTTCTTGCCTCAGCCGATGTCAGATAAAGTAAATAATTGTTTAACTTGTGGGAAACAAATACCTCTTAAGGATTTCCACTCTTACTGCCTCCCTTGCTTAGGCCCAGACCACGACATCTCGGCCTGTTCAGCCTGTGCTTCCTTCAACTGACGAACTCTTAGACGTCGGTCGGAGTTTGCAGAGGAATTATTTGGGGCTAATTTCGCATATAAGATGCCGTCAGAGACTCCGACTTCGCATTTGGTGAAAAAACGGAAGGAAAAGGACCGACACTCGCGGCCCGCGGTTTCGGCTGAAACCACGGTTAGGCCTACTGCGAGTGTCTCGGTTTCGGCCGAAACCGAGTCCTCGGTACTTCCTTTAACCGAATCCACTCAACCGACCACCGTGGCCCTGGAGGCTCCGGCTGAGTCGGCTACTGAGCTACCTACTGAAACCAGTGTCCAGGAAATGTCCGACACCATTCCTTTGGACAAGTCTACTCTTGCACGTGGTGCAGCCAGACCCCCTGCATCCATGTCCATTAAGGCTTTTTCCAGGGCTAAAGCTGCTAAACTTCCTAAAGCTTTGCCTCCCAAGACTACCTCTCAGAGACCTTCTTCTAGTTCTCAGATCCTCAGCCTTGCAGAGGATCTTATCTCCTTAATTAGAGGTTCTCAGCCTCACCCGGACAGGGGCTCTCAACCCCCACCAGACAAAAGGCCCAGGACTGAGCCCTCTGACCAACACTCTTCAGATGAGTCTACGGATGGATCTGTGTTGTCAGATCACCAGGAGGAGGCTTATTCGGCCTACAAGGATTCTGATGCTGAAGAATCTATACCTTTGGCCTCCCCTCCTGAAGAGTTTTCCTTTGGTGAGACACTACACTCTATGAGAGAGCATTTTCAATGGCAGGGTCAGGAATTCCCTGATTCTAGAAAGAGATTAAGGACCTTTTTGCATTTACCTCAGCATAGGCCCTTAGCTATACCTCCTGTTTTGAATGTTATTGATGATGTGTACAATGATGTTAGTACAGCCCCTGATTCTCTCCCTCCAGCTCCTGCCAAACCTGATAGATACAATAGGGTCCCGGATTCTCATTTACATCTGTACAAGGCCCATTCTGCAGACCCAGATACTATTTCTCAGGGCCCAAAAGGGGTTGCAGCTGCCACTGCCAAAAATCCTCTACCTTCTGAAAGGGAGTCTAGAGCTTTAGAGAGATGGGGAAAGAAGGTATATACTTCTGCAACTCTTTCCTTGAGGGCATTAAATTGTCAATTTCATATGATACAGTACCAAGAGTATTTGTTAGATGAATTGCATAAGAATCTTTCCTCTTCTGAACCCCTTGACCGTAAATCCCTTCAGGATTTGGTACATAACTCACAGCAGGTAAGTAATCATTTTTTGCAGTGTGGTTATGATGCACTGGAAGCTTCATGTAGGTCAGCTATGACTGGGGCAGTTATTTATAGGCATGCCTGGTTGAAGGAACAATCTTTACCAGACCATGTTAAAGCAAAACTCCTGGATGCTCCAATGGAAAAACAAAAATGATTTGGTGCCTCGGCTCAGGAGGTCTTAAAGAAGTTTGAAGAAAAGGCAAAATCTGTGCAAACAGTTAAGGACTTTCTGCAAGTACAACCACCGAGATTCAGCAGAAACTGGCCAACTAAGAATTGGTCCTTTCCAGACTCGGACAGATCCCAGAGGGGCAGGAACAGGCGTCCCATAGGTAGAGGGCAAGCTAGATGCTCCTACAGAGGCCGTCAGTGGCAGCCTACCAACCAGAGAGGTAGTGCAGGAACAGCAACAACAACTACTACACCTGGACAGACTCAATGACTTTCCTTTGCTTCCGCCGACCAGGGCTCAGTTGGAAGCACCATTGGTCGGAAAGCTTTCTTTATTCTCAAAAAACTGGCATTACATTACAAGGGACACATGGACACTGCAAATAATAGACAAAGGATACAGGTTCCACTTCCACACTCTGCCAAGAAGAAACGGAATGCCAAACCTGCCACCAAATCAAAGAGCAGAGGCTTTAGAGCAGATCAACAACTTAATTCAAATGAAAGCCATAGAAAAGGTACCTCTTTCAGAACAGGGTCAAGGATTTTACTCCAGATTATTCCTTGTTCCAAGAAAAGAAAATCAATGGAGGCATATACTCGACCTGTCCTCACTGAATACTTTCCTCATTGTGCCAAAATTCAAGATGCTGACCCTACAGCAACCTCTTCCCATGCTGGGCAAGGAGTCTTGGCTGACGACTCTAGATCTCAAGGAGGCATACCTGCATGTCCCTATTCAGCAAAGTTGCAGAAGACACCTCAGATTTCTTGCAGGATCAGAGCATTATCAATTCTCAGCATTGCCCTTTGGCTTATCTACTATGCCCAGAGTATTCACGAAATGCCTGGCATCAGTAATTGCACACTGCAGACTTCAGGGGATTCAAATCTACCCATACCTGGACGACTGCCTTATACAAGCGGACAACAAGAAAAATTTGATCAAGGACTTGGACTATGCCATCCACCTATTACAGGCCTTGGGATACACAGTCAACATCCAAAAATCAAGACTTGTTCCATCCCAAAGGATAACTTTCTTGGGTGCAGATCTAGATACAACCTCCCAAATGGCCTTTCTCACAGAAGAAAAACAAAAACAACTTCCGGATTACTTCATGAACCTGACAAGACAAACTCAGCTGACTGCAAGGAAAATCCTGCAGGCCCTGGGTTACATGGCATCCTGCATAATTCTGATTCCACAAGCCAGGCTGCATATGAGAAAATTACAATGGTACCTAAGGAGTGCATGGTCTCAGCACAGTCGCAGTTTGGAAACTTTGATACCAATCATTCCTTGCCTTCAAAAGGAATTCCTGTGGTGGGCTCAAGCCTGCCAGTCCAACAGAGGGTTGCCCTTCAACAAACCAAAAACAAAACAAACCATCACCACGGATGCTTCAGACCGAGGATGGGGAGCACACATGGAGGACAAATGTATCCAAGGCCTATAGTCTCAAGGGCAGCAGAGCATGCACATAAACCAAAAGGAAATGCTGGCAGTGATGCACGCAATCAAGGCCTTCAAGCCTTTCCTCCACCAAGGCCACCTGTTAATAAGGACAGACAACACCGCAGTCATGTGGTACATAAACAAGCAAGGAGGCACGCATTCCTATCCTCTATGCAGACTGGCCATGAATCTATGGGAACTATGCTTGAAACTCAATATCCAACTACAGGCCCAGTTTGTGCCAGGGAAAGAAAATGCACTGGCAGACAGCTTAAGCAGAACTACCATGGATGCTGCACCCAGACATTTTTCTCCTCATAACAGAAGCATGGGGAAAGCCGGAGATAGATCTGTTCGCCTCGCCCCACAATCATCAACTGAAAACATTCTGCTCAAGGACATACCACTCACAAGCTTGGAGGGTGGACTCTCTCTCTTTCAGCTGGAAAGCTCTAAAGGTCTATGCCTTCCCACCTCTCCCATTAATGTCCAAGGTTTTACTGAAGATCAGGGCAGAACAGCCAAAAGTGATTCTGATAGCTCCAGACTGGCCAAGACAGCACTGGTACCCACTACTGAGGAGCATGTCACAGATGAAACCGTGGCCTCTCCCCCTATGGCCACTTCTTCTGACGCAGAACAATTTCAAGATCATGCATCCCAACTTGAAAACATTACAGCTAACTGCCTGGAAAATTCCATAAACCCCCCTCAAAATAACTTATCACAGAGAGTAAAGGACATTATTATGGAAGCTCGCCGACCTTCCACAAGAAAGACATACTCAGCAAAATGGAAACGATTTCTCATTTGGAACACAACAAAAGGCTTAAGTGACAGTGGCAAGCATGACACATATTCTGGAATACTTAGCAGAATTGTTCCACAATGGCCTGTCCTATTCTTCCATTAAGATTCATGCCTCAGCAATTTCAGCAGAATACAATGCTGATCCACCTATATTCTCGCATCCTCTCCTCGGGCAATTTCTGAGAGGAATCAAAAACATCAATCCTCCAAGGAAACCCCCTTTGCCTACTTGGGATCTCAACTTTGTGCTGGAGAAACTAACACTTCCTCCCTTTGAACCAGCAGCATCGGCAGATCTAGAGTTTCTGTCTTGGAAAACTGCATTCCTTCTGGCCATAACTTGCATAATAATGCAAGAAGAGTATCTGAGTTACAAGCTTTAATGGCAGTACAGCCATTTCTTATCTTCCATCAGGACAGAGTTTCATTGAGACCCAATCCTACTTTTATGCCGAAGGTGGTATCTAGGGTATCCTTGAACCAAGCTATTCACTTGCCTACATTTTTCCCAAATCCACAAAATAAAGGGGAAAAACTTCTACACACTCTGGATATACACAGACAACTACGCTACTACTTGGACAGAACTAAAATTTACAGAAAGACTGACCAACTCCTTGTAGGATATGCTGCTGGGGTACAAGGAAAAGCAATTTCCAAACAGACAATTTCAAAGTGGATAGGAAATTGCATTCGATTTTGTTACTCCTTTTATGGAAAGACGGTTCCTGCAAACATTAGGCCTCATTCCACGAGGGCCACAGCCACCACTACAGCCTTCCTAAGAGGGGTGGCTACCAAGGACATTTTAGAAGCTGCTACATGGAGCTCCGTGCATACATTTGCCAAACATTACAATTTACCATTATACTCCAGATCCAGAGCAGGTTTTGCTACAGCAGTCCTGCAGGGTATCTTAACTACACCATCCTTTTCTTAGTACCTCCTCCCCCAGATTGGCTATGGTATTCTACCCATATGTTATGACTGCAGATGCATCCTTGAAGGACATAGTACAGTTTTGTACCTACCATAAATGTAGATGTCCGATAGGTATGCATCTGCAGTCAGGTTTACCCTCCCTCCTTCCCCTCTGTGGTACTCCTAGGGTGCTTACCCCTCCATTAACTAGCTGGGGGATCTATTATGGTGTATTTGTTTGTATATATATATATATATATATATGTATATATTTTGGAAAATGTTTTGGAATTTATTGCATTCCTCCAAATTTGGCCTTCCTAGAGGGCACCTGGCATCTGGGGCAAGAAACACTGAGGAAAATGGCGTCGGCTGATGCTTTTATACCCCAGACACTCTGACGTCAGGGAAAGTGTGACATCAGCCGAGGCCAGACCCAGACTTTGGAATCCGGCCGACCGAAGGGCTGCCTGAGGCAGGACAACCCATATGTTATGACTGCAGATGCATACCTATCGGACATCTACATTTATGGTAGGTACAAAACTGTACTATCCATGCAGTTGTGTACATGCTAATTAAGTGCACTGGGGTATGTGTCAGCATTTGTATGTGCATTGTCCATCTGCACGGGTGTCATGATGTTAACAACCGCTGTCATCAGACGTCTGTAGTAGGTGTTGTAGTACACATGTACTGTGTATGCTGTGATGGGTGTGTTGCCGGGATGTGGCTAACAAGGTCGATTAGCATATGTTCGGAATCCACCAATGAGGGGATAACCCCAGGTGTGTAGCACCAGTCACATGGTGGTAGTGTTCATGCCAAAGGTATTGTAGGTCTTGGAGGTGATGTGTATGGGTTGATCCAGCAGAGCGGAGGGTATGACTCATGGATGTGTCGGTACATGAGTGGCTATCCCAGTGAAGTGTGGGGTAGTGTCAGTCACACATCAGTAGTAGCTGAGGCCCACTGTCCACTATACCAACATAGAAGGTATGTTACCCGTGGGGTATGATGTTGACTCTGTCGCTTGTTACAATGTGTATAGCAGTCCCGGACACAGTTAGTTGCACGTGGAGCACCTCTGATGCATTGTGCTAAGCAACTTGCCAGGATGTGTGCAAAACATAGAGGGATATGGGAACCCCTCAGCTGTGGGTGTGCCGGTCCAGGTATGTGCCTGAAAGGTATGGTCTATCTATAACCTGTCATTGCGGGTGTGCTCTGCAGAGCCTAGAGGCAGGTCCCAGTCACTGCAGAGATGTTTGAGTGGTGCATTATAAGGTGTGCCTTGCCTGCGTGCGTCACAGAGGAAGATGCAAGCAATGTGTCACATGACTCCATGTCGCACCTGCCAGTTACCACCCTGCCGGTGACAGTTATTGGAAACTGTCTAAGACAGGCAGTATAGAAGCAGCAAGAGCCTTACATGTGAGCTGTACTCCCAGGGCTGACAGGTGCAAGTCATCTGTGCATTGTGTTTGACCAGGACAGTCATAGCGGACAGATACCACATGCCTGTGGAATGACAATAGGAGCATAGGCAACTGTTGAAGTGACACAGTCGGTCATTGTACAGTGGTATCATGTCCGGATGAATGCAAAATGCTCCCCAGGGCTAGGCCCACACCCTCAGGGCTATAAGACTGGTGAGCTATTGCATGTCCCTGCACACGTAGTCTGTGAAGTGGCATCACAGGGCAGTCACACTAACATGGCGAATGACAGACATATCGTACCTGGTGAGGTGTGGCATGGGTGCATAGGTTATGTTGCAGAAGCAGTTACCCAACAGCAAGATGTAAGCGACTAACGCCTTGTGTAGCCTGCTGTGTGGAACTGCAGTGTGACACCCTACAGAGTCAGCTATGACTGGTGTGTTGTGAATGTTATAACTCACTATTGGCTCTATGTGGTGGGCACATATGAGTTTGTGGGCTATAAGCTGGTGATGTTGTCTTCCATGATGGGGGTTACCTCTGGTGCCTACAGTGAGTATGGAGACATACTGCACAGGTTGTCCTCATAGGTGTGGCCAGTGGTGCAGATCATGTGAAACTATGTGATGGGTGAGGTGTGTTGCGAATGTTACACATCCACAAATGACTGTCAGGTGCAGTCAGGGTTGGCGACAGCATTACCCCCAGCCATAGCTGTCAGCCTCCTGTCCCCAAACTGAGGAACATTAGCCCTCATACCATGTGACAAATGGGAGAAATGTGGAACACTTACAACTGGCTTACTAACAGCGTCAACTAGGAAGTGCATATGATGGCTAAAATAGGCTGGTCTTACGTATAAAACAGCTATTCCAATGAATTAATATGATTCCCATCTATTTAGCCATGGCTAGCAGGTAAACTATATACAACAATGAATGTGTGACAGACCCTTCCAATGTGGAACCTTGAGGAACATGCACCTTTTAGAACCCCAAATGGGGTACGTTCCCCATAATGAGGTACACCTGAGAGCTATGGGCCCAGCACGTCTGCAGACGTGCATCCCCCACAGGCTGTAGTGCCGTATGTTGGGAGGTGAGCATTGAATGTGTACATGAGACAATTGCTCTATTGCCACATGTATGACATATCCCTCATATAGACAGGCAGTAGCACTGGTATGTGACAGTTGGAAATGCCTGTATATACAACCATGTCCCACAGGATATGTGTGTTACGTGTGTACAACAGCTGTCGTACCTTCAGCAAGCTAGGAAGTGTAGGACAGCCAGTGTACCTGTGAGAAATGGTGTGGAATGGGCGCTATAGTAATCAGTAGCTCATGACATGCTCACATGTTCTGAACAAGTGCCTAGCATGACCATACAATACAGATAGGGTGTTGGATAATATCAACCCACAAGTGGTGATGACAGTCATTTAGGGTGGCATCGCACTATAACCCTGCTGAGTATGGTGTGCATGTCCATGAATCATTAGCACTGTAGATGTTAGCAGTACAGATGTACAAGACAACACGGATATTTGATTACAAATACCTTTGCATGTCACAGGAGTGTTCCACCAGTGGCCTGTTGACAGACTCACAACTACAAAAGGTGAAAGAGTGACATGTGCACAGCACATCAGTGCCAGATATAGTAGAACAGGGTTAATGTGTTGTACCCCACCCTCATTGTAGCCCATACCACACAGACAAATGTTAGGCATCTGTGTATGTAAGGCTGTGAATGACCATGACCTATCAGTTTAGCTGTGTCAGTGTTGTGAACAACATACAGAATGGGCTGTGTGGGTGAGGTGTGTGACATATGTGCACAGTCTGATGGATGATACCAGCAGTGTCATCGCTAGGTGAACATCCCTGTACCCATAAACTACTACCTAGGCTGTGGTCAACATTCTGGACACTGTGTAAGGGATGGTGCTGTGCAGTGCACCCCCCAACATGGTGACATCTCCAGGCCCCTTAGGTAGTCATATGAGGTACCCATGTCATGTCAGGGTGCCATCCATGAGCACGGAGATCACTGGCCAGGTATATACAGCACTGTAGTGACCAATATTGGATCACATACCACCTGTAAGTGGTAATGGCTATGCATGGATGTGTGATACCAGCCTTCACAACCCACACCTCCACTATGCAGCATGCTGTCTACCTTGCAGAAGGACATTTGCTACACCATGATGATGGACATGCTACATGTCCATATCCTGATCTATATGATATATGTCATGGACAGCCACCATCCTAATACTAGGATCGCCACAGGCTGGACAGATCCCTGTGCCATATATGTGACATACACCCGCCATACCATGCAACCCTGTCCATCAAAGCTGCAGATGTCATCCCAGTCATACATGGTGTGATGGCCGCATGGTAGATGTACTATCAACTGACTGGATCAGTAATGTGGCACTGATGCACCTTGCGGTGGCACAATGGCCATCTGTCACAGCGTGGAAACCGTGCCCGCACATGCTATGGTTGATGACCATCCCTGCGAATGTCGTCTGACTATCCATTGTCCCATGTCTATCACATGTGTAATACAGGCGATCCATGGCAGGATGTTGCAAACAGTTGTACAGTGCTGTGTAGATGTATATGGCAAAACACATGCATGTACAGGTGTCCATGCGTATGTGTGCATTGTCACTGCTCAAGTCCATTACGGCTGTGTCTGTGTTGATATGTGACATATACACAGCATCCAGGTCAACAGTAGTATCGTGGACACATCGAGGCATGTGCAGATAGGTAAGAACACAGGTGCAGGCAAATAGACATGCCCACAGCAAGACAGCATTTACATGGAGTATGAACACTGTAATGAGGTGATCATAAGTATTTTTTAAACTTTTTAGTTTGCATTTTTCGATCTTTTGAGCTTTTCGACTACTGTTTGTGCCTATATTACTGTTTTATTACCTTATTTTCCTGTTTTTGTGAGCTTATATTGTTGATTGCACTTGTGGGCTAAAGTATTGCTTAAAAGTAACAAACAGGCTAATACACTCAAGTGTACCAGCCTTTGATAGCAATTTAGTCGAAAACAAAGCATTTACTGCATTTTTTCCTGTCTGTTTGCAAAAAAAACCCAAAAAAAAACAAAAAAAATTTCTCCTTTCCTAAACTTTCCTAGCTAGTTGTTCCAGTGATCAGATTTTGCTGATCCCTGGGCTTTGTATTTGGTTTCTGTGTTCCTCCATTTTCTTGTGTGGCCAGAGGTAGTTTCTTTACTCACCAGTGGGAGTGGGGAGTACTGAGCTGCTTGTTTGTCCTCAGAGGAGTGGTTAGAAGCAGCAACTGGTAATTTGTTGGCCATTTTGGGTCATTTCCTGTTTTTTCCAGCCCCCTGCTATAAAGCACGCGTTAGCGCACTTTAGCGCGATTTAGCACGGAGCTGCTACCGTTGCACACTAGGGCAGCGCCGGTTAAGCAGATTTAAACTATTAGGGCTACCTAAAGTCCACTCTTCAAATTTTCCCTTAAAACTACCTTCCTCAAAGTATACTACTGTTCTATTTAGTGTATCCTACAACTATAAATTATCTCTACTTGACTCCCAAGTAGACTATTCTCTATATATCTAGCTAAGCACTTGCTCCTACAGTACTTATCACCTCGATACAGCACTCTTGTCATAGAAAGTACCCCAAAAAAGCAAACCCCATTTCTCGGTCACCCACATCCCCCAGAACCTTTTTTTAAAGTTTTTCTGTCTATTCCTTCTAGCATGTCGAGGGATCAGTTGCTTATGTCCTCTCCTGCTCAGCTGGTGAACCTGGGAATATTGAGGCAATGTTACAATTGCCTCATGTACACAGACAACCCTCTCCTCCTCCCACAAAACACAAATACATGCGAGATGCAACTATACGGCCAAACTGAGGCTGAGCTCTCTCAACATAGGACTGGCAAGACCAGACAGGAGGAGAAGGTAACCACACACACCATAGACCCAGTCTCACATAATACCATCACAACCTCAAATCATACACATAAACACACAAAGACATACTCGGAGGCTCTGATCAAAAATCTACCAAAACAGCAGAGGCCACCAAAGCAGACACCCAAACAACTACCACCTCAGAACACAACACCTGCAACACATAGACCACACAGTCAGAGTGTCAAGCAGTCACAGCCCTTAAGGCCAAACACAATGCCAGACACACTAGTCATTGGTGACTCCATAGTCAGACACACTGACGGCTCACCAGACTGAGTAAGGAGAAGGTCACAGTAAGCTGCCTGTCGGGTGCTAGAATCCGCCACATAACGCATGCACTCAGGTCTCTCAACAGCAGGTGCAAGTACGACTCAATCATTGTCCACGCTGGTGTTAACGACCTGAGATGTACCTCCTTGGACTACATGAAAAGAGACATAGAGGAGCTCTCTGATTATGTAGCCCAAGCAGGTATGACCCTGACCTTGAGCAGTATCCTACCTTCACCAAGAATGATGCCACAATACAGAGATAAGATGATCAGCTTTAACAATTGGCTTAAACTCTGGTGTCATTCAAAGGGGATCCAATGTCTGTCTGCCTGGGATGACATGCTGGACAAGCCACGCTGCTTCGCAAGGAATGGCTTGCACTTGTCACCCCTGGGATTCCAGATTTTGGCAAAGGCTCTTGTCACCCCCATAGTGCCTTTTTTAGGCAAGGCTCAAATTCTAAACCTACCACCCTAGAACAAAACAAAGAAAAAAAACTAAGGGTAATGCTGCTCAATGCCAGAAGTCTCAACCTCAAGATGCACGCACTCGAGGCCCTTCTCAGTATGGAGAACATCGATGTCTGTGCTGTGACAGAAACCTGGTTCAAGGCTCCTGAGAGCACCCCAGCACTATCAGGTTTTACCTCATATCATGCTCCGCCCCAAAACCCAGACAATACCAAGAAAGGAGGAGGGGTATCCATATTCATCAAGGACACCCACACCTCAAGATTGGTGGCATCGCACGATGCATCGGAAACCATCCAGGTGCAATTAACCATAGGCAAGACTGCTCTGCAATTTGTAGCATGTTACAGGCCACCCTCAAACTCAGGAACCTCATATGGCCTTCCTGAAAACACTGGAGGGATAAATGTATCTCCGAACACCATCATACTAGGTGACTTCAACTACCCTAATATAGACTGGGAACACTACTCAAGCCCAAACACTCTAGCCCAAAAGTTCCTGGAATTCATAAACTCAAATGCCATGGAACAACTAGTCACCATCCCACAAGAGGAGAGAACATACTTGATCTCATCATCACGAACATGGGAGCACAATGTTCAACGCCAGAAGTATACCCCTCACTGGTGAGATCTGATCACAAACTTATCTCGCTGGAGGTCCTCATCCCCCACCAAATGAAAAAGACCACAGTAAAGAACTTCTCAAAGCCGACTTCACACTTCTAAAGACTAGTGTGGTCTCCTTTAAGGCCCTGAGCCGCGGTTAACATTACTCAAACCGCTGAATCACTTACAAATGCCTTCTACCAGCACCTGCAGGCTGCATGGATCAGGCAATCCCAAGCAAAACAAAGACTCTTTGTACCAAAGGCAAGCGTCCAGTCTGGTGGACCCCAGCCATAAACAAACTCTACAACAAAAGGAGAAAGCTACTACAAGATAGAGCAAAATCCTTAAAAGGTAAGACACCGCTGATCACTATAAGTAAAAAGCTAAGAGCTCTCATAAAATCATCCAAAGCTAATTTTGAGAAAAAATAGCTAAGGACTCTAAAGACAACCATAAGGCATTCTTTAGCTATGTCAGAAACCTAGGAGGAAACTCCCAGATATGCTCAGAATTAGTTCAGAATGATGTGAAGATTACTGATCCTACAGACATTGCCAACATACTGGCTGACAGGTTCAGTGCAAACTCCCCACCCCTAAAGGAGAGATATCTATACCAAATGATTGTAGCCCCCAAACATCTCTAACCCAGGTGAGAACTGCTCTCCAAGGCAAAGAACACAGCATCCATGGGACCTGATGGTGTCCCCGGCTGTGTGCTCCATGAACTCAACGAGGAATTAAACCCACAGTTAGGACAGCTGTTTAATCTTAGTCTCACCTCCGGATATGTACCCAGGAGTGGCGCAGCGACTGTGGTCCCACTCCACAAAGGCGGTGCCTCCACCGACCCTGGAAATTACCGTCCCATTAGCTTGACAAGCCTTATCTGCAAAGCCATGGAGAGGATCATAATGGATCTCATAAATAAAGACATAGGGAACTTGCAGACTTTGGATCCAACCCAGTTTGGCTTTGTCAAAGGCAGATCATGCCTTTTAAACTTGGTTGACTTTTTCGAAACAGTCACCAAGGCCATTGATGAGGAAAGGCAGTCCATACAGCCTACCTAGACCTGGCGAAGGCTTTCGATACAATACCTCACTCGGGTATCATTGATAAACTCATCAACTTAAATGTAAACACATACATTACAAGATGGGTTGCAAACTGGCTGAGTGACAGAACCCACAGGGTCAGAGTTGCTGGGCCCATGTCAGACTCAAAGCCTGTCACAAGTGGTGTCCCACAGGGCTCAGTCCTGGGCCCACTCTTGTTTGGCATCTACTTTTCTGAAGTACAAGCAAACACAGGAGGGTTATGGCTGACAAAGTTTGCAGATGACTGCAAACTGGGCGCCGTAGTTGAAAACACATCCGACACAGATATCCTTCAGAAGGGTCTCACAGAAATGGATAACTGGTGCCAGAGCCATGGCCTTAAGTTAAATGCCAAGAAATGCATAGTCATACCCTTCGGGAAAATAAGGTTACCCCTAGCTACCATATAGGTGGCAATCCCCTGAACACAGAAGAAGTTATTAGGGACCTGGGAACCCAGGTTGACAGTAGCCTTTCATTCGACACTCATATTGCTAAAGTAGTTAGGAAGACCTTCTACATTGCCCACCTTATCATGAAGGGATTCACATCTAGATCAAGGGAAGTCATAGTCTCCCTCTACTCATCACTCATCAGACCAATGATCGAGTACAATGCCCCATTCGGAATGTATCTGACCCGACACTTGCAGCAGCTGGAGAGGCCACAAAAGTTCCTCACCAAAAGGATGAAGGGTCTCAAAAATCTGTCTTATGCTGCCCGACTGAAAGAACTCCAGTTATATTCAGTTGTTTACCGCTTGCTCAGAGGTGACCTATGCCTGACATACAAGGCCATGTCAAACCCAGATTTGATGAACATGCTTCATCTCAAAAAATCTAGATCCCTCAGAGCCACAAGGGCGGGAGACTTAAACCTCGACACGGTTATTAATAGGACATGCTGGAGGGATAGATTCATCACCCAAAGACTCCCTATGCTGTGGAACAAAATCCCGGTTTATGTGAGGCAGAGCACCTCGCTGGCCTTGTTCAAGAGGAATCTTGACCAATGGATGGGAGATCGCAGATACACCCCAGGGGTTACCTCAGTGTCACTGCTCGACAGAGGCACAGCAAAATAATGGGCATAGTTTCTCCAAACTAAAGGGGTGGCGTAAGCCACAAAACTATGGGCTAGGCTTGTAAATGCCCTCGGGCAGATAGCCTAGTATGAACCTATGAACCTATGAACCTATGAACACATATATGGTGATGATATCCAATGCATAATGGGTGTGACATGTGCGACACAAATACGGCAGTCGTGTCAGTGTCATGATGCTTTGCAAAGATAACTGTGCAGATGCAGTAGATGTCATAGAAATGTATGTGCAGCAGTATCTCTGTACATCTCTGAAACTGTGACCTGTCACCATCATTATGTTTTACAGATAATGCCCCGTACACGCCTCCCAGCTTACACCCACCAGGAGGATGATGTCCTCATCCCACAGCTCAATGACAACTATGACTTGTTGTTCATCCATGTGCCACAGCATGCCCAGCAGCAGGATGACCTGCAGCAGGATCTACGCAGGAGGGTGAACGATGTGGGTGGCCGTAACCACACCTACCAGCAGGTGCGCAGACACTGCATGGACCTGATATGACATGCAAAACAGCGTGCCACTGCAATCGCCAGGGAACAAGGTGGAACAGGTGTTGGCCCACCGACCCAGCCCCCACTCACACACACCAAGGAGCTACTGGCCAGTCTAGGGACACCCAGGGAACAGCATCCAGAAACACTAGCTGCCATCATGGAGGTGGGTGTCTCCCAACCAATGAGCCTGGAGTTACCTGGTAAGTCAGTACTGCACATATGGCTAATATATCCCATGTAGTTGCATGTGTCACTGTACATTATGTAAAGTAACAACATATGCCAGGTATGTGGACACACATGCTGCATACTACAGTATGCTACGTTGTGTATGCACACATGTGCATACTATATGCTATTACACAGGTGAATGTGTTCACATGCACAGTGCAACCTGTGGCTGTCATACAGTCATGGATAATGTTCATACTGGTGTGTCACCCCTATACAGGTACCTCTGGCGTGCCGCACAGACATGGGTCCGTTGCAGGTGAGACTGTCATCAGTATCAGGCATGTTACAGTGTAGATCTATTTGCCATGTGGCCAGTTAACACTTGCACACCTGATGTCTGTTCCAGTCATGATATGCAGGTCGTACCACCCTGCATTCACACACGCCACCCATGTGCAATATATACAAACGTAATGATACACAGACTTGAAACCACAGTACTTGTCATTGTGACATGTGTGCCCAGCTGTGCATACAATGGTGGAGGTGTTCTACAATGAAGGTATATGTAGTATGCATTGGAACAACATGTGTGGTGTGCACACAGTACCACACAGTGAGCTGTGATATGGGCAGCCCACAAGTGTCACCATTGTGTCATATGCCCCTGCATTGGGTGCACACATTGTGATGTGCCACCTGACATGTCCCAGACATGTAGTGTTCTGTCTGCAATATTGTCACACTATCACATGACCTATACCCCACATACCAAACATACAACCCATTGTCTGCATAGCCCTGTGGATTGTGACATATCTGACATGTATGGGTGTATGTCATATGGGACCACACAGACATGTGGAGAAGATGCCCATCACACACAATTGGCCAACACATGTGCACACATGGCCATGGGGGATGGCCAGAGACATGTAGCCACACAGTACTTGGGATGTGTATACACCCTGTTGCACATTGTCCACACATGGTTCAATTATAGCTTTAGTTGACCGATTAAACAGTTGATGTGGTACACTTGACAACCTAAAAGCCTGTGCACAGCTACTGGAGGTGTCACTGAAGTCTACCATATACGATCTGTCGAACATCACGACTGTATTGCAGTTATGGCTATGCAATGTGTACATATTATGCATTCTACAACAACATACATGCCTCATGTTGCCATGCAATGGCACCGTGTCTGTACTTCACACTGTATAGCAATGTAGACGGCTCACACTACCCTCCCATGCTCATGCACATTTGCTAAACATGCATTCTATCTGTAGGGCATACACACAACACTGCAATGTGAAGCCCATTATGATGCTGTACATGTGTCAGGACACCATTGTGTCAAGCATGTATGCATGTTAATGCACATGTCAGCAGATTACATGTCATGGTCACGTCAGCCATGTGTACTGTTATCCTGTTCTGGGCCACATGGTGTATCACGGGGATGCATGCATACTACCATGATTGTGTGAACTGCATGGCTACTGATATGACACCTGCTTGCTGTAGTGTGCACCCCAGGGAGGTATGCTTACTAACACTATTAATGTCTGAGCTGCATGCACTCTGCTGTATTGCAGGCATGCTGCATGCCATCTGACAAATCACATGCATGGTGTGTCTGTGTGTGTCTGTGTTTGTGTGTCTGTGTGTGTCTGTGTGTGTGTGTCTGTGTGTGTCTGTGTGTGTGTGTGTGTGTGTGTGTGTGTGTGTGTGTGTGTGTGTGTGTGTGTGTGTGTGTGTGTGTGTGTGTCTGTGTGTGTGTGTCTGTGTCTATTGTACTTTACAGTATTTCTTTGCATTCACAGGTGATGTAGGTGCATTACCCTCCTGCGGTCCATCTGATGTTAGTGTCCCCACAGATACTAGCGATGATGAACATATGCATGAGGTACAGGCAGGGTTGTCAGGGGCTGAATCTGTGCCAATGGTTACCATCCTAGCTATGTCCCCCTCTTTCCCGCACACAGTTCTGCTGCCAACACATACCGCATCACCAGTGGCCATAGAGGAAGGACAGTCAGTGTCTGTTGGTGTGGAACAGGAACGTGTGGTGGCTACAGAAGGTGTGTCTACACACCATGGTGTCAGTGTAATGACTGCAGATGTGCCACACAGGCATGTGGCTGGTGCTGCTCGTAGGAGGACCTCTGGCAGACATGCACCTGCAGGACAGAGCGCAGCAGCTGGTATCACCAGACGCATGTTCCAGGCTGTAATGGTGGCACAGGCACATGCTGAATGGCAGAACAGAGAAGGGCAGAGGCTGCAGAGGGCTGCTATCCATACCCTAAATGACAACATCCAGTCACTGGCAAATGCTCAACAGCAGATTGCTAATGTTCTGGATAGGCGACTAGGTGAAATGGTCGGAATCCTTGACCGAGGCATGGCAATCCGTGAGCGGGAGCTGTCTGTGCTGGAACACCTGGTAGGAGTGAGGCGTACGCCACGTGGACATAGGCCAGCAACACCACCTAGTGTAGGTCGACGTGAGCGTGCCACCTCACATGCCCACTCCCATAGTGCCGGTAGCAGTAGCAGTGCAGCTGGTGCTGCACTGTCAACACCAGAACACAGCAGGCCACATGGACATGGCCCTGGACGGTCTCAGCGGGGACACGGTTCCAGCGGACATGTGTGGTCGGACAGTAGCCACTCTGTACCTTCACCTGGTAGTGCCCGTTCAACCCCAGGCAGGCACAGGTCACGTGGCCATGGACGGACACAGTGAGCTGTACAACCTGCACTGTACAATCTGGGGCTGTCAATTATACCCTGTGTAGGCATCACAAATGGCAGAACTGTGTACACACATACACACACACAGCAAACACAACTGTAGGGCTCCACAACATCCACATGCATTCTGCACAGACATGTCCAGTCAACTCACCGGCCCTTACACACACACATGATGTTATCCATTGGTGCAGCCTATGCCCCTGGCAAACATATCACCCTGTGCATATGATGAAGCCTGTGTCGCATCCCTGTCATCCACACCATCGGTGCAGGGTTATGCACAAATATTTTGATGCACAGGGTGAACAGCATAGTGAGAGGTGTATGTAATACCTGTGTATGCATAGTGAGGGATGTGTATGTTGCAGTGGTTGTGTGTGAATACTGAGTTGTGTATGTGACATAGGTTGTGTACTGTCGACATGCACCAGTCATGCCATGTAGTGCAGGTGCAGCATGCATTGTGATGTGTTCACGGTATGTGTCTCGGTTACATCTGTAGCACCATGTTGGTTGTGATACCCTGGTTCCCTCTTATGGTGTACTTGCATGTGCCTACAGGTATCAGTGTTTGCAGTCCCCCACGTGTAACTGTGGATTACACACAGGCATGTCTGGCAATATCAGCATGCTACATGTACCCTCAACCTGACAGTTGGACACACCAACATGACACAGATGTCCGCACATATACTGAACCTGACACATGTGGTCGGTGCCACAGGCTACACTGGACATAGACGTGACATACATAGCAGGACACATTACAGGTATGGTGACATGGTGCAGGGGTTGTACACAGCGGCCTGTCAAATGATGATGTGAGGTGTCACTTGGTAGCTGGAGGCCACACTGTGCAGCAGTAGGACTCTGTAACAGTACGGGAACATGGCCGCATTCACGTGGTGTACACCACTATAACGCACTCCACATAGTGTGCAGTTGGGGACCCTTGCCTGTGTGGTCATCACCCTCACAGTACTATGCACCCACACAATGTGTCACAGAGAAGGGACATGCACAGGTAGCCAGTATGGCTGGGACCTATGGCATCAACAGGGTTGTGCAATGCATCACCATTATGGGTTAGTCACCACGTGGGGCTAGTGATCATTTCCCACTGTATATTAGCATACACACCCACACCAAGCACCAGACATACATACAGACACACACACACTGTGGTGACCACACATGTGTATACGGACAGCCAACGTGTGTGATGCACCTCACCGGCCAACGTCATACTTCCCACACTGACGTATGTACAGATCTCTACAATGGTGTACAGGGATGTGTAGCAACTGGGACATATTCCCCGCAATATGTGGCATCCCTGGTCACACATTCAGACACACATGGCAGTGTTGGGAATGATACACCTGCCATATGATGACACATTTGATGGACATGCAGCGGTATTGATTGCATTATGTGTGCCAACGCTATATCTGGCAAATGTGCTGCTATATGCACATGGGAGGTTGTAGGTGTTACAGGTGCCATGTGACATATAGTTAACACCTGACTGCTATGTATGCATTATGTCAGCACTGTCACGTAACAGCGACATAGCGTACTGTTTGCACATGGCATGATAGGATGGTGTGTGACACAACTGTGAGCCACCCCCTGCACACATACATCTAGACAGGTGGTTCACCATGTTATGTACACACATCCCTCCATACGTGCTGTTTGTATGTCACCATATACAGGTGTCAATGATGGGTCTGCATTGCGTCTGCATGTTGTAGGTAGGTGCAATTATGTTACAGACATCGGCCACTGCACATGCATGTTTGCTGCATGCACAGTACAGATGTCACATGTGTCTCCTGTTGCCATGTTTGTATGCATTGCTATTGTTGGACATGTATGTTGACATACATAACAGATGGACTGCGGTATGATATCACGGGTGTCACAGGCGACCAGTACAAGGGTATGTGTCCCGGTCAACACTGCTACCCCCTGTAGTGTGAGCATTCAACAGACATGGGCCCACCTTCAATTTGCGTGTGTAGCATTGATTAGGCCAGTGTTATGCACGAGGTACATCAGAGGCTATGTATGTATGTGTTGTGTGTGCAGTCCATGCACACATCCACACAATCACATGTATGACATACCCAGACGTGTGTTCATTGGTGTACAGCAACAGTCAGGTGTCACAGCTGTGTAAGGGCCATGGTATGTCTTGAGCCAACCTGTTCATGTATACTGGTATCATTGCAATGCATAACACCTGTTGGATCCCTGTTGGTATGTGTGTGCTCTGCACAGCTGGTGTACACCGCTGTACAGCCCAGTGGTCATGTGTCACATGGTGTTGGGGGACCGTAAGGCTGTGTAGTGCTGCACCAACAACATGGTGCTGACTTGACAGCTACAGTGTACACTGCAGTGTGTACGTGTGTAACCTGCACCTGTGACAGCTGTGATGGCAGCTGTGTGTGTACAGGTCACTGCATGTGTGTCCACCCTGTGCGTGAGGGCAGTTATACCTTACTGTACACTTCTGTGTGTACACTCAATCTGCATGCAAGATTGCCCTTTGCAACTGCTAAGTGTGTGAGCATGCCCAATACTCCGTTGTGTAGATGGACACACAGTACATTCCACACTGTGCCCTTCCGTGATTAGTGTCCGTGTGCATGCAAGATGGCCCTTTGCAACTGCCTGTGCGTGAGGGCAGTTATACCTTACTGTGCCCTTCTGTGTGTACACTCCATCTGCATGCAAGATTGCCCTTTGCAACTGCTAAGTGTGTGAGCATGCCCAGTACGCCGTTGTGTAGATGGACACACAGTACATTCCACACTGTGCCCTTCCGTGATTAGTGTCCGTGTGCATGCAAGATGGCCCTTTGCAACTGCCTGTGCGTGAGGGCAGTTATACCTTACTGTGCCCTTCTGTGTGTACACTCCATCTGCATGCAAGATTGCCCTTTGCAACTGCTAAGTGTGTGAGCATGCCCAGTACGCCGTTGTGTAGATGGACACACAGTACATTCCACACTGCGCCCTTCCGTGATTAGGGTCCATGTGCATGCAAGATGGCCCTTTGCAACTGCCTGTGTATGAGGGCAGTTATACCTTACTGTGCCCTTTTGTGTGTACACTCCATCTGCATGCAAGATTGCCCTTTGCAACTGCTAAGTGTGTGAGCATGCCCAGTACGCCGTTGTGTAGATGGACACACAGTACATTCCACACTGCGCCCTTCTGTGATTAGAGTCCATGTGCATGCAAGATGGCCCTTTGCAAATGCTAAGTGTGTGAGCATTCCCAGTACGCCGTTGTGTAGATGGACACACAGTACATTCCAAACAGACGTGCGATACTAAGCGTGTGGGCATGGTCATTGACATCCTGTATAGCCATGGTGGTCATCCAGGCACCAGATGTCCAATTTCAATGTCACGATGGATGCCTACATTGAACACATTGGTTGCTCTCTTGAAGGGTGTACTGTCTGTGGTGCATCCCGTATCTATTTAGTGTTGTTATGCTCCGTAGATATTTAGTTGGCCCGATGACAGCACTGCCATGTTTGTGTACGTCTACCTTGGGATGGTAATATGCTTTCAGACCGCTCACTCTCTAAACATTCCCTATCGGCATCTTTGCCTTTGCGGATGATGTCACCCACCTAGAAATATGCCTCTGGGAGTGCTGTGTTCAGTAATCTTGGTAGCGTATTCTGTAAATGCGTAATGCTGTAGTGTGGTAGAGTAGGTAGGTGTATGTTCAACTCCTGGCCCTTCCAAGTGTGTGTGTGTGTGTGTGTGTGTGTGTGTGTGTGTGTGTGTGTGTGTGTTTCCAGCTGCCTGGGGACACAGTAATGCTTTTAGATGCCTCACAACACATACATTCCCTATTGGCGTCTTTGCCTTTGCGGATGATGTCACCCACCTAGAAGTATGCCTCTGGGAGTGCTGTGTTCACTAATCTCGGTAGCGCGTTCTGTAAATGCATACTGCTGTAGTGTGTTAGAGTAGGTAGGTGTATGTTCAACTCCCAGCCCTTCCAAGTGTGTGTGTGTGTGTGTGTGTGTGTGTGTGTGTTTCCAGCTGCCTGGGGACACAGTAATGCTTTTAGATGCCTCACAACACATACATTCCCTATTGGCGTCTTTGCCTTTGCGGATGATGTCACCCACATAGATGTATGCCTCTGGGAGTGCTGTGTTCAGTAATCTCTGTAGCGCATTCTGTAAATGCATACTGCTGTAGTGTGTTAGAGTAGGTAGGTGTATGTTCAACTCCCGGCCCTTCCTAGTGTGTGTGTGTGTGTGTGTGTGTGTGTGTGTGTGTGTGTGTGTTTGTGTTTCCAGCTGCCTGGGGACACAGTAATGCTTTTAGATGCCTCACAACACATACATTCCCTATTGGCGTCTTTGCCTTTGTGGATGATGTCACCCACCTAGACATATGCCTCTGGGAGTGCAGTGTTCAGTAATCTCGGTAGCGTGTTCTGTAAATGCGTAATGCTGTAGTGTGTTAGAGTAGGTAGGTAGGTGTATGTTCAACTCCCGGCCCTTCCAAGTGTGTATGTGTGTGTGTTTCCAGCTGCCTGGGGACACAGTAATGCTTTTAGATGCCTCAGAACACATACATTCCCTATCGGCGTCTTTGCCTTTGCGGATGATGTCACCCACCTAGAAGTATGCCTCTCGGAGTGCTGTGTTCAGTAATCTCGGTAGCACGTTCTGTAAATGTGTAATGCTGTAGTGTGTTAGAGTATGTAGGTGTATGTTCAACTCCCGGCCCTTCCAAGTGTGTGTGTGTGTGTGTGTGTGTGTGTGTGTGTGTGTGTGTGTGTGTGTGTGTTTCCAGCTGCCTGGGGACACAGTAATACTTTTAGATTCCACACAACACATACATTCCCTATCGGTGTCTTTGCCTTTGCGGATGATGTCACCCACCTAGAAGTATGCCTCTGGGAGTGCTGTGTTCAGTAATCTCGGTAGCGCGTTCTGTAAATGCGTACTGCTGTAGTGTGTTAGAGTAGGTAGGTGTATGTTCAACTCCCGGCCCTTCCAAGTGTGTGTGTGTGTGTGTGTGTGTGTGTGTATATATATATATATATATATATATATATATATATATATATATATATATATATATATATCTTTGTAATATGTATGTGGATATTAGCACTATTGAATGTGCTGCATTGTCTGTACATGTTCACCTTGAATGTATCTGAATGTGCTATGGCTCTGTGATAGTGCATATACTGTGTGCTGTAGTGATCCTGGGTTATAGTTGTGTAGTGACCAGTCATTTTGTTGCTGGGTATTACCAAGGACATTGAAAACAATGATAGTACAGCACCTTTAAACGGTCATGTGCACATCTCAGCAGCAGTCAGCAGTGGCTATTACATTGGAGGATGACTATGGCTCATATACCTATGTATTACATGGCAATACTATGCAAATCAGGTTAACATTACTGACACCCGTTTATCCACAGGTTGTGATACAGATCCCATGTATGTATGTGTATACATTGCCAGGTGCAGGACTGGACTATGGTTGAATGCATGGAGGGGTGTCCATGGCCAGGAATGGCGATCTGTACAGCCTGGCAGGTACAGTCTGTGACTGTCCCACAACCTCCAGTATATGGCTGACACATGCTGAAGCAGTGTACATGCAGAGACACACATAAAACAAACAGCTAGGGATAACACATAACACACACACACACACACATTGCATCAACATTGGGCCATGCAAAACCTGTTGTCCCTCACACACACACAAATGCATACATGTTGATTGGCTGGTTCACTGACAGGCTCTGGAAAAGAAACTACATACCCTGTGCATATGATGACACCTGTGCCACCTCTTGTAATGTGTAACATTGATGCAGGTATGGACTAACATTGTGCTGATGCACAGGGTGGCTTCATAGCACTGTAATAATGTTACAACGTTGTTAACACAAAGTGTGATTTCCTTCTAGGTGTATGTAAGCAGGCATGATACATTCCAGCTATGATCATCAATGTAGTATAGTGTACAGCACTGTTAATTCTGAAGATGTATTATCCATCCATGTGCCATTTGACTGATGTGTGTAGTATTGGCAGCATGTGTTACAGAGTGTGCAGTACGTGTGAGATGTGTGTAGTACAGATTTACATGTATCTATATGTGAACATGGTAAGGGTGCACTGTCTGCATCTACATGTATAGTGGACACATTGGAATGGTGACATGCCCTGTATTTCACACTGTTAACACGTCATACTTTCTATTGGTGGCCAGTATGCATTATACTACACATATTATTGTACTTGTCTACACATGTGTGATTGCTATGGTTTTACACAGTGCTGTGGGTGATACTGTTACTATCTGTCATAGTTTTGCATTATGGTAGTAGACACGACCTCAACAGTCTGAATGATCAATTGTTATATGATATCTTCACAACTGTCCCACACATGTAGGACACACAGTAGCATGTGGATCCTACATGTACTATACTATACCATTTCGCACTGGTATTGACCGCCACACATTGCTGGGACCATTACTGTTTGACATGTAGCCATGTTAGTTACAAGCAAAGACAATAGGGATATTCCTGTCCACATCTGGGAATTCATACTGTGGCCTAGAATGCATTCTGCACATGACACAGTTAGTCTACACAAAGGTATCATACAGACAGATATGTGTTATCCAACCCATGTTGTACACCTATAAGGCTAAACAGAGTCGGTTATCCACATTTACTACACATACTTTACCAACAGTAACACATAGGTATTACACCCCAATATGTATAATGGGTAACAATGTGTACATATAGATATGTGCTATGTCAGTTGTCATTTGATATTTGCATTTACAATGTGTGTGTGTGTGTGTGTGTGTGTGTGTGTGTGTGTGTGTGTGTGTGTGTGTGTGTGTGTGTGTGTGTGTGAGACACAGATGACCTAGGCCACAGACAATTCTGATACATGTAGTTGACAAGTGTGGTAATGATCCACCAGATGTGTCCAGGCACCAGAACTGTGACTTGAGCGACACATACACATGCTAGAGTAAGGTTTCTGTATGTGCGTGTGCCTCATTATGGCATTCCTGTTCATGTGTGTGTGCATTTCTGATGTGTGTCATCAGCCACAGTTGAACTGCACATCCGGCATCCCCCACTAGGTGACCATGAGGGTTGTCCCCATTGCCAAATGTTTTGTACAGCTGCATCAGATGCCACATATCGGAAGCATTGCAGCTTCCAGGGCATCCAGCACACACATTCATTATTACGGGCTGGCTATCACACACAAACCTCCACTTCATGGAGGGGAAGCCCTTGTGGATGATGTTGGCCCTGCCACACTCACTGGCTGGTGCTTTGATGCATATGTGCGTGCAGTGTATTGCACACAGTACTTAGGGTATTCCACTATTGTGTGGAAACAACACATATTGCTGCCCAATACCTTACGGGAAATGGGGATATATACATCATCACTGACATGTGCTGACATGGCGTTCATGACCTGGTGCAGTACCCTGGATGCTGATGTTTGTAAAATCCACATCATATCACCAGTTGATCTCTGGAAGGTACCTGTTGCTGGTATTCTTAGGGCAACACATACCTTGGTTTCCACTGGGATAGGTTTCCCTCTGTTGGGTCTGTGTGTGAGACATGGCCTGCACAGATCCACAATCTTCTGCAGGAGGTCTCTGTCCACTCTATAGCGCTCTACTATCTCCAGCTCATGTAGCCCCTGGTAGTTTACCCTGTGCCTGCACACTCCTCTCCGTCTACTCACTGTGTGATGCTGAGCGGCATTCACATTGGCACAACCCTCCACATGTTGCATATGTTGATGTATAATAGCAATGGCAGCCCCTAACATTATCTTGTCTCAGTTAAGCTTTTACAGTTTGCACTTCTCTTAGCATACTACAGTGTTGCAGTGTGTCTGAGAATAACACAGTGAAGTGCATATCCGCTTCCACGTGCGCACACAGGCTTATACATGCGTACAAACACTTACACTGGCTTACACAACATTACACGGGCTTCAACAATCTTACAGTAGCTTACTCATTCTTCAAGTCACGCACACAGGCTGACACACATGCACACATGCTTACTCGGGCTTACAGGCTTGCACGGGTGCAAACACACTTCACCAGGTTTGCAAGGAACTTCAGTGATATCCATGGCGTACACCATCAGTTTACTGACTTTACCTAGGATAAATCATAACACGCCTCTTCCACTGATGAGTCACTGACAGCAGACATGTGACACACTGCTCCAATAAGATTACAGTGTTTTATACATACACACTCATGATGTCACCTATCTTCTACGCTGATAGTCCCCTTCACCTACTCTTACACTGTAGGGGCTTGGTCCATATGGCATGACAAATTGTGCTTCACTATCCTCAGCCTCAATTGCATAGGATTGCCTACTAATGCTTGGTTACATCTCTGAGTGTGCGCTTCCACACATAGCAACCACTACTCAGTAACCATGTTGTCTTCAGCTTGCCATTCCCCTGCATGACGCAATAACTTTTAACTGACATTACAATTTGTATGTATATTTTACATATTTGTCTTGTTTTGTATGCACAGCACTTACTCGGAGATCGGGGGAGGACAACTAGTGTTTTATTAATTTCCAATGGGAATACATGCCACTGGCCTTATATTTGGCCATTGGCATGCTTCTTCAACTAAACCATCCTTTATTTGCAGATGACATTGCTCTGTTTAGCTACTTGCGGAACGTTACTCGGTTAACATCCGTGTACATTTCTGCACATACCTCTACTCTTGCACGGACAGCTTACTGTTTCATGTATCACATATTTTACATCGTTTGCATAGCTTTCACCTACAAATGGGGTAATTTGCATATCCTAACATTGTCCATGCAACGTTCGTTTGAGGGGCTGTGTTACACGCCCCTACAGGATATTGCTGAATAGCTCGGCGGACATCTTGCCTTGCTCTACTCTTACTCTTCTCGTACACCGACCAAAGCTTCGTGAATCCTGGCCTAAGCTTTGATGTGTGCTAATATGTCTATTTGTGGAGTAAGCATGGCTGTAGGTATGTTTTGACCTGCTATGTCTGTCATTTCTACAGAGCACCTCCCACTTTCATCATTTGTAGAGGTGACAGCCCTATAGGGACTATATGTACAGCTGTGACATTTGAGAAGTCCACACATACCTGCGGTCAATACTAAACTGACTACTTCAGCACTTTTCATACCTTCAGATTTGTCTTGTAGTGGTATAGTCGATGATACTGTTTCCTATGACATGTATCTGTTTCTGATACAAGATATGTCATTTTATTACACCACTACACACAATATATGGAGAAATCACAGGCCAGATGCCATTACATTCCTTTTGTAGGACACACCCACCCAGAGTGTTGTGTTCCTCACAAAAGCCAACAGGTGCTGATCAAAACATATTCTGCTATCATCTACCTTATGTGTTTGCCGGTATTTCCACTTTCCGTCAGTGGCAGAACTCACATGCGTGTGTGGGAGACTGAACACTGTCTCAGGGACACTGCATAGCACCCTGAAGGGACACATTTATGTTGTTTCTATTAACCTTCCACATTGACTATCACAGAGCATTAGTATTCATCCAGATTTGTCGAGGTACATGCTTTTGACTTATACATGTTTTGTCATTTGTCATCATGCCTTTCTTCACACCTGTCCACCTAATCGCACTAGTTCTGTACATTTATTTAGGTCAGGGTTACCTTCATACCTCTCAACTGTACACATTTTGGGTAAATGTCCCGAACTTAGACGTCTGATTTTGTTCCTTTTTTAATGATATTGTGCAATGCCTTTCTGGTAATTTAGTGGGAAGTCATTTAGGACTGTGGCGTTAGACAATAATGACAGACATTTGTTGTTTACAATTAATAACCCTCAAAACATTCATACTATTGACTGATCCATTATTCTATCCACGTTCTGACTTTGCAAGAGGAATATTTGAGATATTCCCTATTTGTACTTATTTTAAAATGCCTTTGTCCAGATGTCTTATTCTGATTGAGAGGTATGGTTACCATCTTATTCGTACGCATGTACGTCCATGATAATTGCTTACACGACACTAATATAACTCCCTACGTCTTCCCCCAATAGTTTACACAGTATCCGGTAGATGGGTTCTTCATTTTGGGAAGTTAGAAGTGTCTGCTATACCCACATAGGTATATTAATCACTCCTATGGGGCGGACCTCATAAATCTGTGCCAACCAACACCTAGGCACCTAGGCCCATTATTGCATACCCATGATTCCCAGACCTGACACCCCTCCACAGTAGTCATAACACATATTTAATGTGAGCGATAATAAATTATGACGACACTTCTAAGCACTATCCACTCACCGCATGTCGGTACATATGTCTTACATTCTGTCAACCCATGTGTTATTACACTTGCACAAGCTACTGTTGCCTGTACAGCTATATTGTAGTTGCGGATGACACTTCTTTGCAGCAATCATAACAGGACTGTGCATTTATAGATTCATATTTTTGGAGTCCTGCAAAGGACACCTATATCCATGTTTAAAGAGTAGGACTTACAGATCTGGCACAATGATACTTTCCGGGCAGTAGTTTTGAGAGCAGCAGTGTATTTACCTTAATTGCATGTCTGTTATGTGTATCCATACTAGCTATGGTGTAACCAATTTATGTACATGTGTTATATCTACGAGGACATTTGTTTATATGTTTGTTAGGTATATATCAATTGATGTTGTATGTGTTTGAGTGTATGTATATATATATATCTATATATATATATATATATATATATATATGTATGTATATATATATATATATATATATATATATATATATATTTATATATATATATATATCTATATCTGTACATTCTTTATTTCATATATTTATTTAGTTTAAGTCTGTGGATATATATATCTATACACAAATGTATATATCCATAAATAGACTTACGTGTAGAAACCAGCATTCATTTGCTATGCTGTGAGCGGATTACACACGCACAGACACACTTGCATTTCCTTATTGTGGGTTACGCGCAGGCGCACATGCATATCCTTATTGTGGGTTACATATGTTTACTAAGTCTTTGTGCTTACGTGGACTTTATTACTTGTGACAGTACCAGTAAAATATCTGTAATCCAGTTAATGGACATATGCGAAACACACGTTCACCTTTACATATTTAAATGTCTGTACAGCACAGACGCATTCATTACACTTTAACATTATATGTGCTGTAGTCGTAGTTGAACCGGGAATGCATTCACGTTGGCCGGATGCTGTAACCACTATACGTTTGGTGTTCTGACTCATTTATATGCATACCCATAGTACATAGCTACATTAACACATGCCTCACCGCTTCACTTACGACACAGGCATCCATTCTCCTGCTGGGAAAAATGCGGTACTACATGTTACACATTCCCTATTCCCTACTGCTCTGGACACAAACTGCATATTTCATCACTGCAGGGATATTCAGAACCCCAAGGCTTATAGTCCTGACACATACAAGTCTTTAATTGTCAGGGTGTTCGTGTGGTGATCTGGGCTTAGGCTTGTCCGCCTGGTGAATGGAACTGCCCTGACCATGTTCAAATGTCAGACAAAGCACATGGACAGGGTTTGTCCATTTTAAACATTTTATCTGTGTTTACAGACACAGGTGTTTGGGCACCTGTCAGCAGCTTATGATGTTGGCAATACATAATATGGGTGGGGGTGGTTACAATACATAATCCACGGTGAGTGGTGTTCCCATTCACATTTGACTATTTCCTGTATTCATTCATACGAGGATTATTATTTTGGACATGAATTAACTACAGGTATGCAGTAGTACAGTCAACATATGTGACGGTTTGTTACAGTATAAATGCACGGACCTCTGTAATACTGGGGACTACCCCACATCCTTCACAACATTTCATGCTTATGTACATACTATTATTCAGTGAAATTTCGAAGTTTGTGAGAGCAGTAATTACATCTGTCCCTATTTGTCCACCCATCCTTTTAGGCTTTGTCCAGGTTTTGTTGCTGTAATAGGTTGAGAGGTGGTGTCGGTATGGGATTGAGTTGAATATATACTGTCGATATTTCAGTGGGGAGTAGGGTTACTACTTGTTCCTCTTTGTGAGGGGAGGTCCCACTTTGGACATTTGTGTCCTGCGACGACACCTAAGACATGGCAAATGTCCTGTGATTTTAAGACAATAATATATTTCTTATTTTCTTTACTAGTTGCATGATACAGGTATTTTGTATCTGGTACACATAACTATTATTTGGGATAGCATAAGCTATTCAAATGCTATGGAATAAGCTTTTATCTTGGCATACACGTGTAATTCTGTCCTTTGCACTGGCCATGGGTATGTTTTATCATGCAAATTCTCACATTTCTACAAGGGATGTCCCACCTTGGCCATCTGAACAGGTGGCAACCCTAGTGGGGTGACCTGCATGGTGGACAGCTGTTCCATCCTGTGTAGTATGTTTTGCATGTCTGTGTAGAAACTGAACAGTACCGTGACTACACATACATGTTTTGTCCAGATGTGTACAGTTATGGACACCGTGGCGTGTAAACAACTCTGAGGTTTCAACAGGTTACTTATCCCACACGGGATGTACACACATTTTGCCGAAACATTAATGTGCGGGCATTTGGATTTACGTACATGTGATGGGATGTTTACAAATGTGGGATACATATTTGCAATCCTGACACTGCCTAGGACGATACTTCCTACTACATATGGGGAATACTCGCTATGTGTAGGTGTACGGATGCGCAAGGCTGGTAGCTGGATTTGGTGGACATTCGGACATAGGTGCGGGTTATGTGCTATACAGGGGTTGTTGCGTATTGCATTTGCATGCATGGGTTCTGCTTTTGGATATCCCGGTTCCGCATATGGCATCCTATGTGTATGTGACGGTTACGTTCATGTGTATAGCACATTTTAATATACATATGTTTGTGTGTGTTTGGTATACAATTTGGACTGTCAGGTTTCTTTACGGTTGTTATATAGCCACAACTGCCCAGCTGTGTACTATCACTACCACTGTGGGACTGCTGGTGACCATGCCCATGGGGCTAGACGTGTGTATTGGCGGCGCGCTGATATGATGCGCTTCACTTCCACTGGATATAACTTCTGACAGTGCAGTACATTATGGCACACGATTTTAAATATCATTTGTTCCATGGACGGAAACTCATATTGTGTTGCGTGCATTTCTGTTTGGTTCTCCATTTTGTGTGGCCGGGAACTGTCTTGCATGCTTTGCATACGTTTCATTATCCACGGACACTGATAGGTGCGATTACTATTGCAGGCAGGCTATAATATTCAGCAGTTTAGGTTGCTCATCTCCAGCCGACATTGACACGCCTCCGGGCGCAGCTTAGTAACGCCCCATGCACTCACGCACGTGTCCTATGCACGTAGATGTGGTAGTGGCACACCTTCATTAATATGCATATGGCGCTACTACACCATTTATACGCCGCACGGCCGGCGCAAGCCTTACACCGGCCTTGCACCGAGCTTCATGAATCCGGGGGGATTGTTTTTTTTTTTTTTGTTATTTCCTGCCTAGTACAGTATGTGAGCTCTTTTTTGTTTAATGATTGTTTTTTGAGCTGCATGGGCACACATTCCTTTAACCTCATCAAACAATTATATCAGCTTTGCCTCATATATGTCTGAAGTATGCAACTAGTTGAGATTCTGCTTAATTAAGGATTTTATTATAATAAAATTTTATTATAATAAAATTAACTTAGTTATGAGTGCTGTTTTATACTTTGGCATTTACAAATCATTTAACTTGGGCAACAATACTGTTTACAAAATATGTGAATGTAAGTTCTTAGATGTGTGTATAAGTCAAATTTTAAATTTCAAGATGAATTGCATGTGCTGTAAAAGTAAAGGCTATTATTAAAAAATACTTAGTTCTAGATCAGTAACAGTGTTGGTAAAACTGTATGCATCAGGTTCATTACAGAATCTAATACCTTTTTCTGTTCATATTCAAGAGGTGACCTAATCTGGTTAGAAAATGTTCAAATGAAGTTTACTGAATGAATTATAGAATTCAAGACTATGCCTCACCAGGACTGATTGGAAAGATGTGTTATTTTCTATAAGTTATGGATGGTTTTGAGGAAGACTATGTTATGCATTCTTGATATACTGAGGTATTTTGGAAGGAGTATAGTTTGTATCTCCAGTAGACTCTACCTCATCCTAGACCATTCTTGGGGATGTGCCAAGCTGAGGGGCTGGAGTAACATTAACACAGCAGTGGAGGTGGTACCCCTTTCTCTTGGAAACCAGCCCATGATGCAAATAGACATCGAAGATAGCGATTTGCTACCTAAGTTTATGTGTGGGTTAGTACTGATTGTGGGAATTAAACAGTTTAATGAAAACTAGATAAAGCAACTATGAAGTAATAATTTTTACAAGTATCTGAGCACTCTGCTAAAAACAGGTCATTTATGCCAAATAAATCCATCAAGACATTTAGAAGCTGAGTACCACTGATCTATGGACTTTACCAGATAATTACTACAAACCTTAGTAGTTTGCAACTCTCTTACTAGATGGTAGACCACCATCCACTCAGGGAGAACTTGATGCGTTTCTGTGTAGCTTGAAGGTACACTCTTGTTAATGAGTTGTTGCCTGAAATTACAGCATTAATAAAAAGAAGTCCAGACTATACTGAGATGGGTTTATACTAGAAGAGCTCTTGTAGTTGTTTTCTTTTTTTAAGTTTAACATACGGCATCAGGCAGCATTCTGATTTCAGTTAAATAAGAACAGGTACATGTAAATGCATATTCTTAAAGCTCCATGTTGTCAGTATAAAAACTGATAAAATATTTTGATGCAGTAGTGACTGCAAATGAATTGAGCAACAGGTTCATGAAAATTTGCTGAGCAAAAACTATTAGATATGTAAACTTCTTGAACATTTTAAAGAGACATGACAGGAGAAGAATGAAATATAAAGCTATGAGTTTTTTCACAGCATGCATATAAAACTACACAAACCAATGTTTTCCTTGTGTAGTTCATTTTGTAAGCATTAACAAAATGCCATAGAGTGCACAAACACACACACACACACACACACACACACACACACACACACACACACACACACACACACACACACACACACATTTTTGTGCAACTCCATCTGCTTTCTGTCATTCTTCCTGACATTCCACATGTATCTCTCCTTCCATCTATTTATGTGGATAGCAATATTCTACTCATCTACAGTGTTATGGATACAAATGTCTTTATAAGATCTTTGGCGTGAAAACAGAAACACATTACATGAACATATAAGACAAATTATGCCAATAATACTCCAGATTACAAATGTTTGGAATGTATGAAATTTAAAATTGATTAATTTCATATACTAATGAAGACTTAACATTTAAAAAATCTATACAGCTGCATTAGGGTCTACTTTATTACTTCAAATATAAATTGCTGAAGTACTACTAATGTACTTCTGATCCCTCGAATCAAGGATAGCATGTTTAAAAAAGTAATTTCTGCAAGGGGAAAGCCCCCAGACTATAAATATATTGCTTCTGTGGTCACATAAACTCAGAAAAAGTATATATTTAAGTATCTTGCATTTGAATATACATGCGAGCTTTCAACTGTGAGCAAATTAACCACAAGCAGCTGAACCCTGAGTGAGTAAAAGACAGCCACTGCTTTATCTGTGTTATTAGTTCTGTGCAAAGTACCTTTAGTAAAATTTATTTATATAAAATAGTAATAAAAATGTGTGCAGTCAGGATGAGCAGACATCTTCTAATACAGCTTTTGTCATTGTAAAGTATTTTTCCAAATGAGACCACTAGGGAAGAACAAACTTTACATCATCAGTGCTTTGCAAAGGGTCTACTTTAGTTCAGCGAATGATCAGATGATTGAACGCTGTTAGTTCGAACACTAAGTGTTGAACTGGCAAAATAGCGAACAGCCGGAACAGCAATTTTTTTCCCAGGGAAAGAAATCACTGGGCCGGCCGTCCAGGTTGTGCCATTTCCTCCACTGTAGTGCGGTCTCAGAGTTGGTATATTTAAGTAGGGGGGTGTGGGGGTGAAGCCCCTCACTTTATTTATTGTTTAGTGTTTTTTTTTGGGGGGGGGACGACAACGATTTTTTTTCCCTGGGGAAAAAAATCGCTGTTCTGGTTGTTCGCTGTTTTGAGTATTTGAGATTTAGGGGTCAATATAACAACGTTCAATCATCTGATCATTCGTTGTTATAATATAGCAAGAAAAAAAACTGCATACAAATATTTTCAGCTAAATTGTTATAGACTAACACTATAAAACTAAAATGCTGTAAAAGTGCAATAAATCAGCACAAACTGTGCTGAAAGGAATAAATGTACATTAGCCACAAGTACAGTTCTCCAGTAATTGTCTGAACAGTATTTAACAAATAGTGTTTAGTGTGTAATACTTGAACAAAGACTCAGCTGTTCATAGCTGAAAATAAATACTGCTAGCAAGCTATAAAATTGAAATACAGTTTTTATTATGAAGCAATGATCCATGAAACACTATTGTTGTTACACCATTATATGTATTCTATGCATGTTGGATATAAATATGCATACCTAATTCTATAGTATGAGAAGACTGTATAAGATACATGAAGATATTAGCAGAAAATTGAGGATTTCCCTATGGCTGGTGTGTATCAAGAGGAAATGAAGATTATGAGGATAGAGCCTGATTGATCAAAAAAGCCAGCTATGGGTAAACCTGATTTACTCACACCCAGATATGAGTCCTTACCATTATGCAGTGATATTATTAGAAAAATTCTTACTTTTTTCAAATAATGGCATTGTGTGTAAGCATTTTCTTTCTGTTCTGTGTCTGTTAACATGTGTGGACAGTTTATCAATGTACTGCATACGGGCTGTCATGTATGTGCTGATACTTTCCCTGTACAGTAAGTGCACTTACTAATACCTTTTAAATGCATGAGTAGTGTGCATGCAGCCTGCTGTTTATATAACGATCATGTTATCATGAGCACATTGATTACATTCTCCAATCAGCATGAACATTTTTAAATATTAATGAGTTTTCATTGTATACAGTTCATTTACTACGACTTCAAGAGGAAAAACTGATAGAAAGCATCGGGAAGGTTTTATATTATTGCACTGCATGCAGTCATGTCCATGGCTAAAACCTAGAATTAAAATGATGACAAATAACAGAAGAATGACATTAAAAACTTGCACAAAATATATCTTTGAATGAAAGATGCAAGCATTATAGGTTTACAGGTTCATATGTAAATACTAGGCTAGCTGCCCTTCGGGGCCATTTTAAGCCTAGCCAATTACCCCTTCTTGTGCTTTAAATAACCTATCTCATTTGGTTATGGATCAACTTCATATTATACAGTAATATATTACAATATAATATTATAATTGTATAATTATTTATATTATATTATATTATATTATATTATATTATATTATATTATATTATATTATATTATATTATACACTTCTATTTTTCTGTACTAATTATAGTATTTTACTTCTGTAAAACCATGATGGCACCTTTATTGCACTATACATTACTATGAATTATTTTATAGCTGGAATGTATGCACAGCTGCCTGAATAGGCTGATAGTTACCCCCTATTACCATCTGACACTGCACAGTTTGTTCATGCTTAGTATATTCAATGGGGGCTGAAGAAATAGTACACTGCCAAGTATTTCTTTATCACACACACCTTATGCTCATTGTACAGAGCCTTCATGTGACATCATTTACATAGTGGTAAAGAAATGAATAATTGCTTTATATACTGTTAGCTAAGTAGTAATGTCCATAGTGCTATATATTTCTTCGGTCTAGGGTCTAAGTTTCATTTGTGACATCTGGACATGGTATTCATGGACTATGCATTTCCACTGCTTGCTTGCATGCTGAAGAGGTTGATTGGATGTACTGATAAAAATGTCACAAGGCCTAGTCAACTACTGTTTTCTTCAACTGGACTAAGCAACTTAGAAAAAATGTTATGAAAATAACAAGATGCCTCTAGATCGCATATCAGAAACAAAAAGGACAGCCATCCACTGAAGAATTTGTAGCAACATTTGCATATTTATCTGGGAAACCAAGAATATTTATCAAGAAAAAAATCAAGTGGAAGAATAAAACTACTATATGCTATGTAGGGACTGAGTGTTTACCACCACTGACTTCATTATTTTCACAATAAAGATCAGCTAAGTTCTCATACAGAAGGTTATATAAATATTTAACACCGTAATGCTAAGTTTGAAATTCCATTCATCGGATATTTAGAAGTGCATCTCAGACTGTTAGAAAAATTCTTATTTTTCATTTTATAAAAGAACAGACACTTGTTTTGTATTCTGCTACCTTGCTGTGTAAGATGCTAACATTTGTTATACTATACAGCTGCTGGTATTTATGTATGTGATATAACTAAGATAAATAGCATTTGTTTGTCAGTTTCAGGGCACAGCAACACTGTAGTGTTTATGGATTGTCTATTTATAATAAGAAATGAGGCAACAGAAATAAAGATGCTTCGGTCACAATGTACATTGTTCAAAAGCTCACAGTTTCATATTCTGAATCAGAACGTAGGCAGAGTACTCAGAATGAAGAACAGGAAAAATATTATACTTTATGTGAAAGCTATCAAAGTAAGATTAGAATCAGACAAGAATTTGTACAATGTTGTAAAGATGTGATAATTCATAAAGAAATATACACTAACCAAAAGCCTATGCATTCTGAAGATATTTCTACAAAACACATTGCAAGAAATTGGACAAAGACAAACAGAAGGCAAAAACAGAGACATTTACAGCAGCATGGGACTGTTTGGCCCATACAGTCAGTGTATATCCCATCTGTTAAATTACACATTTAAACCGCATGGCAGCCTAATTCTCCTCACTAAGCAATTGCATTGTTCTGATTACTGTTTGCGGTCATCATTTCTTTCCTTGTTCCATATCACAGCAACTCACAAAAAGGCTGTTTCATGAACTGATTAACATTTTCTGAAAACAAGAAATACTCTTCACATTGTCTCTTATGCACTCACTAAGTATCTTTAAATCAAATCCTGTTTTGCATATACTGTATTGTGCAGACTAGTAGAATCTCTTTATCAGATTGATATTTGAAGTTTTCTACCATTCCCCCCACTCGTCTTCATTTCTCCAGAAACTATATCAAATTCATTATATAGTATAATTTATAGTATATAAATGTTATAATGCATGGACTATAATATGTTGTGACCATAATACATTTGATTAGTTTATTATTTCCAGCTTTAGATGCAGTGATTGCACCATACTTAGTCTCTTCTCTGAACTATGTCTAACTGCAGCGATATGTATTATTAATACCACTCAATACGTCAGATAAGGTCTCATCAACATACATTGGCATTCCAGCCTGTCATTTTCTACAGGTAATCTTATTTCCTGTTTACCCTAGAATAACACCATACTCCGTATTTCTTTCTCATTGAATAATTTGCATGCTTCTGATGAAAAACTTTAGTCCTTCAATACTTTTGCTTTAGTTACATTTCCTAGGTTCATAGGTTGATGGGTAGGTACTAGACTATCAGCCCGAGGGCCTACATAAGCCTAGCCAACAAGTTTCCCTGGCTTACGCCACCCAAGAAAGTTATTTTCCTGTGCCACTGTTGAGCAGAGACACAGAAGTGATCCCCGGAATGTATTTCCTATTTCCCATCCACTCATCAATATTTGTCTTGAAGAGTGCTAATGAAGAACTTTGCTTGACATAGATAGGTATCAGTAATATTGTCATCCATTTTGCCAACTATGCTTTACTTTTCACATTCTTGCAGCTGAGTATCCTATCTTTTTCTGTGATTGTGTTTGCCAGTTGTAGAACAGCTATTAATGCCATCTAAAAGTATATATATTTTACGTTTGCCCTCTGCAGACTTACAAATGCACTAAAAAGGACTAGCTGCATTACTAAACAGTATAGTATGCACAAAATGTTATCCATAAAGGCAAATCAAAGTAGTCCCCAAAACTGCAAATACCCATGCTGTCAAATCTGCACAATAAAACAAATACAATAATCAAGCTCTATGCTGTGGACTAGATGAAGCAGCATTCTCCTAAATACGCTTGTTAACCAGCTAAACCTGCTGGATGTGAATGGTCCCGTTTTCAGAGGTAGCTTGTGAGCAAAATGTTTGGTGAAGGAACTTGCCCAGTCACACAGCAGGCAAATGAAGGAGAAAAGGATAAAACCAAACAGCTTAGACTACACCTTCTGAGCTAACTAGCACACAAAAATATCTTTGACAAACACAATATTTAGAAACAAGGTTGACCTAAAAATCAATAAATGTTGTACATGTGCCACTTTGAATAGAGCATGAATATTAAAATCAAACAGGAGCCTGCCTGTAGGGGTGGAAGATACATTCTGGCTCACAGACACTTCAGAACAGCAGCACTAAATTGCCAGCGTTCCATTTATTTGTAGACATCATTCATTACACATGTCAGCTGTGCATTGTTGAAAATTACAAGATGATGCACAGCTTATGTAGCCCAGCTGGGCAACAATACGGAAGGAATAAGGAGGCCTGCTACAAAAGAGACTCCTTTCACTGAAGCACTTACTATGACTGAAGCAGTAACTGAAATGAGTCAAAGGGGCAACAGGTTGCTGTGGTGACAATGCTGGGCTAAGATGTGCATTACAAGTGAGCATCCCGTTTGCCCCCTATCTTTCTATGAATCAGGAGTAGGACTGAAGTACTCGGCAGAAATGTGAGACATTTAGGATTCCACACTACAATTATTCCAGAGGACCGAATGTTTTGCAACAAATCAAAAACAATAAACAAAGAAGGAAAATCTACAGTTTAATAGCTTTGGGTTTTTGAATTAATGCAAGAGTTTCTTCAGAACTGGCAAAGACACATTTGTATTGAGTAAGTAATGAATTAAAACATTGTATGACATAAAAAACAGTAAACTACAGCAAGGACTTCGAGTAGCATTTTATGTTAATAAAATCATTAAGATCAGGTTTTTATGTGCATTTAGTAGGAGCTGTCTCTGATTGCAAGCAGGAAATTAAAATCAACTTTACTAGGTCATAAACAAACATAGCCTGGGATTCAAAAGAAATGTGGGCACGATCACAGCCAGCCCCCCTCTGTTTCCCCTCTGTTGACTGTGTGTGCATGACAAACCTTGATGCTCATTAACAATCAATGCGTTTAGGCAAGAGTGTATGAAGAGGAGGTCATTGCATATCCATTGAGCTGCTACAGAGTGGGCTGTAAGAAGAACAAATAGGAGTGGATGCAGTCCCAGGGAATTATCAGCACCAACATGGCTCACCCTCATACATGTATGTCAGTGGTGCTCTGTGTTAACCACAATTCACAGTAGCAGCAAGCAGAAGAAGAAGAATGTCTGCTGAATTATTTATGACCATATTAATGGTTGAAAATCGGAGGAAAGGAAAGTGGCTGCATGATGAAAGCCCTACTGGGGGGTGACTAAGACACTGCCAACACTAACACACACCTCTGTGTAATGACTGACTGATAATGGCTGTATTGAAGATTATATGAGCTCTATAATGTTTGCAGCTGAAAATATGTCAATATGGTTTGTTTTCATTTATATGAATGTATGATTATCCAGGTCATAGCTGTTCATTCAATAAAGATATTTTTTTTTTTAAAAAAACACTAAGAAGTACCTCAACATAGTGAGTTATTTGTGGTAGAGCGTGGAATACTGCAACTGTATACTGCTGTCATTCTGAATGTGCCACTTATGTACTAATACTATGCATATAGCAAGGTGTAATGCCTGTCTCCCTTGATGCTATACACTCTCTCTAGACACAGTTTTATTTTCTAATATACCTGTTGCACTTGCAGTAACATATTAGCATAGTGTTTTCACCAACAAAATGTTATAAGATATATCCTAAACAGTTTGACAATGTACAGCATAACTTGCTTGGATGGTTGCAGTTTAGGTATGTTCTATGACATTGCTGTCAGCTCACACATATCTAATGATTAACTGTTACTCTGTACATTTGATAATGTGTTAAACCTGGGGAAAGCACATACCTAACCTGAGTACTGGAATGACAACTTAATGGTTTGCTAAAGTGTCAGGCTACATGATCTGTCACAATTATATTCACCCCGGTACTCCCTGAGATGCTCAAGCTTCCTCCTGTGCAGTTGTGCACTTTCTTCTGTCTGTTCATGGGTTGTAGAGCAAACCATAAGAGTCCGTCACACATTGCATGGCAGACAGAGGTAGTCTGGATGTGGAGCTTTAAGCTATGGCATACTTACAGTACATAACTGGTGGGTATTTCCTTACCTCAGCATCTCAACAGCACAGTAATTCAGGATTTCTACATCTTCGATCACTATAATTGTGGTAGCATTGTTCTCCATTACAAGGAATGCCTGAAGCTTGTGTAGCATCTTGTACAATGCTGCTCCAGACTTCCGCCTTATATTGTGGCCTTTGTTACTCCTCATCAAGGAGCCTTAGCCTATAAATGCTGGTGGAGGAGGTGAAGGAATATTTTTTTATTCCTCAGGATACCAACTTTGGGATTAAACTGCTTTTCCAAAACTATAGTTGACACATTAATAGTTTGCAAAGAGAAATGCTTTAAAATTCACACTTGCACCCATTTTTGGTTTTGCCAACTGCTGTGCAGCAATGCTCAGCTCATTTGTGTAACCATGATGGAAAAGATCAATATATGTAGTGCATGGCAGTGGTTGTAGATAATAGTTGGAGATGTGACATATGGAACAAAAGTCTTTTGCTATGTTATGAGGAGTATGAGTGCTTGCTGTTGTCTCCACTCTTCTACAGTGCTCTGTGCTATGAGCAATACCGTCCACAGTAGCAGCAAGAAGGAGATGTGCTTTGGTAGCCTTAAATGGACATGGGTGAGGGGTGTGTATCTATTTTCTGACCCAATTAAAGGGTGTAAATGGGAGTATAGGAAAGAGATGAAAAGAGGAAGCAAGAAGAGGATAGAACATAAGTTGAAAACCTAAGGAATATGCAAGATGGAGGTAAGGAAAGTGGAGTAAAGATTTTTTGTGATGCAAATGTCCATTATCCATGCATGAATAGAAGATAACTTGTGAAAAGATGGAAGAATGGAAGTAAGGGAAATAAGAGGAAGATAAGGATATCCATGGTAGCAGGGGAAGACAGAGAAGATTCACAGAAGATCATCATCATCATCAATTCCCTTTCTGCCACTTTCTACATGGGGTGGTGGTATCAGACAACTGCCACCATTTTGCTCCATGCATTGCCACTCTCCAATCTTCTTCAACAGTCATGCCTGACTGTCAGAAGTCTTTCCTCATAGAATCCATCCAACTCTTTGTAGGACACTCATATTTCCTCTTGCTTTCTTTCTGACTATCCCAAATCTTCTTCACAAGATTTCTTTTTTCTTTCCTGTGCATGTGACTGAACCATCATAATTATTTTCTAACCATTTTTGCGACTGGAGTTACTCGGGCTTCTGCTCAGATGTCCTCCTGTCTTTGCCGGTCCCATAGAGTACAGCCTACTAGCTATCTCAGACATTTCAACATTGCTTCTATTTTCTTCAACTTCTCTGCCTTCACTGCCTAGGTTTCTACACTATAAAGTAGTATTTGTTGCACCATTGTTTTGTACATCTTTCTTTTCAGTTTCTTTGACATTCGTTTGTCATACAGCACCTCTGACAGTCTGTGCCAGTTAGTTGCAGCCCCTCTGATTCTAGCTTTGATTTCCTCATTCAGACTTCTCTTCTTCTCAACCAAACTCTCAGGCATTTCTTCTACTATATTCCCTTCTAGCTCAGTTTTCATCATCTTCTAATTTTCCACATTTGCCCTAGGAAAACATCCACTGAAAAGTGCATTCACTGAATAGGAGCTTTGATAAATAGGTGCTCGACAAAGAGGTATTCGCTGATGTGGGATTTGACAAAGTGGTATAGCCCTCTTTAATTTTGCATTCCATTCCCCTATCCTTTGCCGAAGGTCTTGTTCAAAGTCTGACTGAAATGCCACATTATCTGCATAAAGCAACTTTGCTGATCTGTCCCCTCTGATGTGTTTGCTGATGTAGTCCATCACAAGTATGAACAGCAGCAGACTTAGAGCTGAACCCTGGTGCACACCCATTCCCACCGGGAACCCCTCTGTGAGTAAAAAACACTGTTTGTTTTTGTGTTATTTGGTCCTATTGAATTTAAAAGCTCTGATGTTATGATAGAATTTTTAGATACACAAATAATTAAAAAGACAATATGATACATTCTGAAGTATATAGGAAACTTTGTTGGAGGAACAGCATTCTACATCGCAGTAGTATGCATCCCCAACACATCTATCATAATATTGTAAAAAGTCAGACATTCAGAATGTCACGACTTACCACTGATGATGAAAGTTATAGAATGAAGCAAGATACATTAGCTGGAAACTTTTCATCAAGAGGATACAACAAGAAAGAAGTGGAAGGAGTGTATCAAGTAAATAAGCCCATGAGAAAGGGAAGAGGGAAATCTTTCCTGTATAGGAATCGAGGGAATATAGATAGTATTAACAATAGTGATCAACAAATTAAGAGAAATATGATGGTAATTCCTTACTCTAACAAAAATTTGAAGATCAGAGATGTCATTAGTAAAAATTGGGGCATCTTAACCACTGATGACAGAATTGCAGAGTTAGTGGGTCCTCAACCTAGTTTTTCATATAAGAACACAAAGTCATTAAACAGATTATTGTGTTATGAAAATAACCAAAAAGTGCTTGTTCCATCCAATAGACAAGGCACCTTACCCTGTAGAGGATGCAATCAATGTATTTATATGTCTGGTAATAATTATTTTACACATCCAGACACAGGCTATGAATAGAGATTTAATTTTTATGCTGATTGCAAAAACAGGGATTTAGTATATCTGTCTGTCTGTCAGACTTGTCAGTCTTTTTACATAGGCAAAACCAACAGAAGCCTTTGTGAATGTGTAAGAGAGCATGCATATGCAATCAATAGAAAGGATGATCACAATGCATTAGCTTGGCATGTCTTAGATTTAGGAGCATTACACAAATTTAAATTTAATGTCCTAGAATTAATAAATAAGACAGACAGACTAGGTGATACTAGGAATCATACTGAGGAATGTGAGAACAGGTTGATATTAAAACTTCAGTCACAGGGGACATGGACTTAATGAGAATGTGACTCTGAAGCCTTTTCTAGCAGCATGCCCCTATTCACATTGATTTTAGTTTTTATTTTTTAGTTATATTTTTTAGATATATTTGTTAGACACACATATATATGTATATATAGAAAATATTTATTGTTGGTTTTAAAGTGTATATGTTTTTAAATGTGTCTTATTAAGTTGCAATTTAACTGAATGTGATTGGATTAAATCTATAGGCAGTACTATTTAAATGGATGTGTTTTAGTGCAGGTATTAAAGTCTGAAGAAGCATTATGTAGACATGAAAGCACTTACTATACACTGCAGTTATTAAAGAATATATTTTTATACTTCTGCTGTGGTGAGCCTCATCTGTTTTTTAGACATTTGGATTTGTTCTGAAGAGGCTTCTTATCCAGGACTGTTTGTTGGTTTTTGTATATTATTTTGGTCCTTATACATAGCCCGGTCTAATTCTACCAATGTTTCTGGGACATTGAACGATTGCAGGACTACCCAAATTAGCTTTTTTGGGACCTTGTTATATGTGTTTTCCAAGTCTAGGAATACCCAGATGGACTCTTTCCTCATCTCTAGTTTCTTCTCAACAATCATGACTCACTACAAATATTGGGATGGCTGTGCTGTATCCTGATCTAGATCTGAACTGCTCATCTCCCATCTTACTTTCTACTACTCTGTGTATTTGTTTAGCAATCACCCTTTCCAGAACTTTAACGTAGTGTGACAGGAGCTTGATGCCTCCATACTGCCTACAGTTGTGAATGTCCCCACTGCTCTTGTACATCGGCACTAGTATGCTTATTCTATAGTCATCTGGGCCATGCCTTTCTCTCCAAGTGGCTATGAATATCCTCAGGAGCCATTTGTTCCCTAAGTTACCCAACAACTTGAGCACATCTGCCTTGACTTTCTTTGAGACTGCTGCTTTCTATGGATTCATTTTCCTTAGTGCTGTTTTTACTTATTCAAAGGCGGGCTCCTCTTCTTCCATTGTATACTGTGCCTGGAGCAGTATGGCTTCTTTGGGGTATTCTTCCATCTGCCTTTGATGTCCTGTAGAGTTGTGAGCAGATTTTTGCTGACATCCCTAATAAAGGGTGCATGATTAGGTTTACATGTTCATAGGTGTTTACTAGGCTAATGACCACAAAGGGCCTTTTTAAGCCTAACCATGCATCCCAAATCTCTGACAAGTTTTGGTACCCTTGATAAGTGTAAGCAGGGACTTGGGAGGTGAAACATTTACAAGCAGGGGCTGGTAGATGAACAATTTATATGCTGCCTTCATCCATTAGAGACATAGGTATCAAACCAGTGATTAATTTCCTGTTCCCTATCCAATTGTCCAAGTTACACTTGAATTTGGTTAGGGAGGAACTCTGCTTCACATCTCCTTTTTCTTTCTGTCTTTGCCTTGCAACCTGATAGAGTTTCTTTGTGCTAGTCACCGAATCCCTTTTCAGCAGCAGGTACCGTGCCTGTGATGCCTTGTCCTGTGCTAGCGCTAGCTGCTCTCTTAGCCTCTTTGTTAGCCAATCAGTGTTCCTTCTTAGTCTTTTCTATATTTTCTAGGTCCCATATTTTCCTGCCCTCCTTCTTTCTTTTCATGAGTTCCTGGATTTTGCATTCCACCACTAGCTTTCCTTATGTACCTTATTTCCATATCTGGCTCAGCTACATATCTGTTCTACAGTCGTCACACATGCTATTTTGAGGAGTAGCCATTCTTCTTCAACTCCATCAAGTTTGATCTTCTTTCAGAGGTGATAGTGCCCTGAGTATTTCCTTGAACTCCTCTGCTTCCTTTCTAGTCAACTTCCAGGTCTTCAATCTAGTTACTGTTGGCCTTATACCTTTCTCTGACCATGGCCTACAGGTGATTGTGGCTTCCAGATGTTTATGCTTTAGGCCAACCATTTCACTGGGGATGACTTTGTGATCACTGATTCTACCTCAGTGCACTTTCCTTAATAGGAGGAAGTCTACCTGAGTTGTATGCTGTTGTATGTGATCTTTTGAATGTCTTTCTGGCTGAACCATTTGTTGGCTGCCATCAGGCCATTTTCCAGACAGAAGCATTGAATGACCTAGTCCTCATATCCTGTTCTGTCTGTACTGATATGTTCATTTAGGTCTCCCATTATCAACACCAACTCATGTTGTCCTTCTTTATCTAGTAGGTCCTCCAACTGCTGCATGAATGCACTCTGTTCCTCACTGTCACAACCCTGCTGTGGAGTATAGGCTGAGATTATGAATACTTATCCAGGAGTATGACTGCTATGAGTCTGTCACTATCACTGATTCTGATGACATTCCTTGCTGTCTTCTGGAGCCCCTCGCTTACCACAATGTATGTAAATGTATTAATGAAACAGAGCATTTGAATACTATTATTATACAGGATTTAATGTTTCCCCAGTGGGAGAAACTTTATTTTAAACAATTTGCTCTAGCAGATGAACGGGCCAAGAAGGCCTTTGAACGTAAGCTTAAGAAATTAAGCAGGGATAAAGACCAATACAAGAGACATATGAGTTATAATTGGAATATTAGTAAAGATTTTAAAAATAGGCATTTACAAGATGAGGCAATGGAATATGCTGATATGACAGAGAGTAATGAGCAGGATTTTTTTTACACACAAGAGAAAAACTATCAGGGGAAATGGAGGAAGAAGTATTAAATCTTACTATACCCTTATTAAATACAGGGGTTACACAGTATGATATAACTAGAATTGATGAGGTTATTAGTGAATACAACAATTTTAAAATTTTTAATTACAGCAATATTGAATTGGACAAAGCCCATTTTAGCCTCCTATCAAAAGGTTTAAAATTCATACCTACACCCAATTTTCGGATAGTAGATACTATATTTGAATTTAACAGATTCATTCGGAAATTGAATCTAGCATTTATGTTTAATAATAAGGAAAATCCGTGTGTGGACACTGGCAACAGTTTAATGAGGAAAAAAAGCACTTTTATTCCACTTAGTAACCCGGTAGTGACGACATTTGATCATAGAGTCACTAAGGAATTTTATAATATTAGCAAGAATAAGAACAACAGGAAACATCAGGGACATAATAATTTATCTGATGAGGAAATAAGAATTTTAAACAACTTAAAGCAGGATAAGACCATCAGAGTTATGAAACCCGACAAAGGTGGTGGCATTGTGTTGTATGACGCCACCACCTATAGTGCTAATATCCACAATATTTTACATAACTCGGGTAACTACTCTGTTATTTCTATTAATGAAGTAAATACTGCTTACAGAAGAATAGATATGTACTTGGATGAATATTTATTAGAGAACAGAATCAACAAAGAACTTTTTGAGTATTTAAAAGTGGATTTCCCGATCCTTCCCACTATAGTGGGTATTCCTAAAGTTCATAAGGACCACAGGAATCCACCTTTTCGCCCGATTATTTCGGGCAGCAATTCTAAAACTTTCCCCATGGGGGTTTATATTGATACTACGTTAAAATTCATATATAATGGACTAGGACATCTTGTTAAGGATTCCTGGGAATTCTTACAGAATTTTCCAGTTAATAGTTACAGTACTGAAATTGTGTTTAGTTCTATTGACGTAATTGATTTATTTAGTTGTATCCCCATGGAGGAAGGCCTTGAGGCATTTAGCAGAAGTCTTTGTAAACATACTAATTTCAGTTGGGACAAAATTTCTTTGCTAGTGGAACTGATGAGTCTTGTATTAGAAAATAATTTTATTTTCTATGAAGGAGAAATCTTCAAGCAAACCAGAGGAGTAGCCATGGGGGCAGCTTGTGCCCCCATGTTTGCGAATCTGGTTATGCTGGATTGGGAGGAAAATCTTGTTTTTACAAGCAATTATTTTGACTACATCAGTTATTACTCCCGCTTCTTGGATGATATATACATTTTGTGGAAGGGAGATTGCACAATGTATGAGTCTTTTCTAAACTATATAAATTCTAGTAGTAATTTTTTGAAGTTTACTTCTACTACAAGCAAAGAGGGAGTACCTTATCTAGATACACTTATTACACATGATACAGAAGGCTTCAAGTCTACTATTTTCAGGAAATCAACATTCAGTAATTCATATTTAGATTATAGTAGTTGTCATCCAGTAAGAATGAAAAGGAATATTTTTAAAGGACAGTGTATCAGGGCTATTAGAATGACATCTAGGTACCCTGATATGCTGAATGAGGTTAAGTTTATTTTCACTTTATTCGAAGAACGAGGCTATGACTCTAAACTTATGGATGACATAAGTAGTTTTGTTATAAGCCAATGGGGCAAGAAATACAGTCTACTTTTGGGTTCTAATGTGTATAGTACAACTGAGAATCAGCAGAATATACCAGATTTTATAGATACTGTTGATCAATCACAAGCAACTGAGAAGAAAACTTATAGTAGAGCCCTTATTATTGAATACGGAATGTTTAGTAAGATTATTAAAGATATTTTGCTTAGGAATTGGCATATTCTTACTGATTCCCAGGATTTAGTAGACCTAGTTGGTCAGAGCCCCAGTTTTGTGTACAAGATGGGTAGTAACCTTAAATGTATCTTGGAGAGAGACAATATTAAAGGTTACAAGAAGGGACAAGTAAAAGACACACATACCACAAAATGTGGGAGTTGCAACCAGTGTTATGTGATTAATGAAAATTTTAGCTTAACTTTAAAGAATTATAATCATTTGAAAATATACCCTACCAAAGGTAATTGCAGAACAACTATGTTAGTATATATCGCAGTCTGTTCAGTATGTGATGCTTACTATATAGGAAAGACTGAGAGGCAGTTGAGACAGCGGATATACTCACATCTTTACTGTATAAAAAAGAAAGATACTAAAAATGCATTGTCAAGGCACATTATTCAATACGGAAGTGATCATACTTTTAGTTTTTTTATATTGGAATCTGTTACTCAAAATCCTAGAGGGGGAGATTATAAAAACTACTTAGCATACAGAGAGCTATGGTGGCAAGTGTATACTGATGCCAATTCACCCCCAGGAATTAATGATTATTTATCCATAAAGCCTCTTTTGTATATGAATTGATAATACACTTATTTTTATCAATATGTTCTGATATGATATAAAATGTAATAATTAGCAATATTTTTGTCAGTTTTTTAATATTTTGTATACAGTGCACTGTTGCTTTTAAGGTAAATTGACTTGCTGCTCTTATTTGGCACCAAAACACTCTATTTAATGTGATTGCATTTATTTTACTTTGTTCTGATGAAGCTCGGTTTTCGAGTGAAAGCGCTAAACCTCATGTATTGTGTGTTTATTAAACACTGTGGTTTTAATTTTGGCATTCATCTTTTGTGCTGAATTTACTGTTTGAGGAGGCAGTGTGCGTGTTGGATTTACTGCTGTGAACTTTTTGTACACTTTTGCCTTTCCAGAACTTTAACGTAGTGTGACAGGAGCTTGATGCCTCCATACTGCCTACAGTTGTGAATGTCCCCACTGCTCTTGTACATCGGCACTAGTATGCTTATTCTATAGTCATCTGGGCCATGCCTTTCTCTCCAAGTGGCTATGAATATCCTCAGGAGCCATTTGTTCCCTAAGTTACCCAACAACTTGAGCACATCTGCCTTGACTTTCTTTGAGACTGCTGCTTTCTATGGATTCATTTTCCTTAGTGCTGTTTTTACTTATTCGAAGGTGGGCTCCTCTTCTTCCATTGTATACTGTGCCTGGAGCAGTATGGCTTCTTTGGGGTATTCTTCCATCTGCCTTTGATGTCCTGTAGAGTTGTGAGCAGATTTTTGCTGACATCCCTAATAAAGGGTGCATGATTAGGTTTACATGTTCATAGGTGTTTACTAGGCTAATGACCACAAAGGGCCTTTTTAAGCCTAACCATGCATCCCAAATCTCTGACAAGTTTTGGTACCCTTGATAAGTGTAAGCAGGGACTTGGGAGGTGAAACATTTACAAGCAGGGGCTGGCAGATGAACAATTTATATGCTGCCTTCATCCATTAGAGACATAGGTGTCAAACCAGTGATTAATTTCCTGTTCCCTATCCAATTGTCCAAGTTACACTTGAATTTGGTTAGGGAGGAACTCTGCTTCACATCTCCTTTTTCTTTCTGTCTTTGCCTTGCAACCTGATAGAGTTTCTTTGTGCTAGTCACCGAATCCCTTTTCAGCAGCAGGTACCGTGCCTGTGATGCCTTGTCCTGTGCTAGCGCTAGCTGCTCTCTTAGCCTCTTTGTTAGCCAATCAGTGTTCCTTCTTAGTCTTTTCTATATTTTCTAGGTCCCATATTTTCCTGCCCTCCTTCTTTCTTTTCATGAGTTCCTGGATTTTGCATTCCACCACTAGCTTTCCTTATGTACCTTATTTCCATATCTGGCTCAGCTACATATCTGTTCTACAGTCGTCACACATGCTATTTTGAGGAGTAGCCATTCTTCTTCAACTCCATCAAGTTTGATCTTCTTTCAGAGGTGATAGTGCCCTGAGTATTTCCTTGAACTCCTCTGCTTCCTTTCTAGTCAACTTCCAGGTCTTCAATCTAGTTACTGTTGGCCTTATACCTTTCTCTGACCATGGCCTACAGGTGATTGTGGCTTCCAGATGTTTATGCTTTAAGCCAACCATTTCACTGGGGATGACTTTGTGATCACTGATTCTACCTCAGTGCACTTTCCCTAATAGGAGGAAGTCTACCTGAGTTGTATGCTGTTGTATGTGATCTTTTGAATGTCTTTCTGGCTGAACCATTTGTTGGCTGCCATCAGGCCATTTTCCAGACAGAAGCATTGAATGACCTAGTCCTCATATCCTGTTCTGTCTGTACTGATATGTTCATTTAGGTCTCCCATTATCAACACCAACTCATGTTGTCCTTCTTTATCTAGTAGGTCCTCCAACTGCTGCATGAATGCACTCTGTTCCTCACTGTCACAACCCTGCTGTGGGGTATAGGCTGAGATTATGAATACTTATCCAGGAGTATGACTGCTATGAGTCTGTCACTATCACTGATTCTGATGACATTCCTTGCTGTGTTCTGGAGCCCCTCACTTACCACAATTCCCACACCATTTTTAGTCTGTCCTCCATATGAGTGGTAGACTCCGAATCCCAAGCCTAGTGGTTTTGCTGCACTGACTTTCTGTTTTGTCTTCTGGATACAGAGGATGTCCAGCTTCCTTTTCACTATCATAGACTAGTGTAAGGATAAGGCAATTGCTGAGCTGAAGGATTGTGAAGCTTAATGGGAGACACACCTTTAATCACAAACTCAGAGCTCAGTTCAACATGTTCTGGCTACCCTTTTGAAATCAGTTTCAGGGAAAAAAGTTTCTGTTGTGTAGGTTACATTTATATATGTCACTTATAACAATCTTTTTAATTCTGAGAGAAACAGTCAGCTCACCTTAGTCAGTTTCAGTGTTATAGGTATCCTATTGTATAGCGGGATAAATTTGCTAAGCAAATTTATGTTCTCCAGTGCAGAAGGTGGGGGTGCTGCTTCAGGCACTCCATTTTCATGGCCAACATCTCTTTGGCTTGGATGCTGCTGACCAGGCCTACTGTGACAATGCCTGGCAAGAAATGATGGTTGACAATTAATGCTGCTGGTGGTCATGACCTTAGTTATGAAATGGTGAACAGCAGTGCCACTGACATAACATGTGTTGCGAAAAAAAAAGTTGCCCAGTTAGCACAGGAAGGTAGGTGAATGACTGCTGAGATGTTGAATGAACCACCTTTCTGATGGAAAACTCTCTTGCCTCATTTGGAAGCAGTGACCATTCCACATGTTCCCATAGTCTGATGTTGATCAGAGCTTGAGCAACCAACAAGACTACCTATTGGAGATGTCCCAGGTATGTAGACCTCTTTCTTTGTGAGACTGCTTGTATTTGCTCTTAACTGCATAGCCATTGTCCTTCTTATTAAAGCTGCTTCATTTATGGTATACAGGAACATCAGAGATTTCTCCTGCATAGACATCTATACAAGATACATAATTAAAATATTTACTCTTTTAACATTAATATTTGTACACATCAGTTACATATATACTTTAGGTGCTGGATAATGCTAACATAGGATATTGTACTTTGCTGTATTCATGACTGATTCTTTATATAGTACCTGCATTTTTGAACTTCCACTACCTGAGGTTGGAGGATATACAGCTTCTGATAATGATGGCAGGGATGAGCTTGCACAGTCATGGAGTACAAAGTAACTTGTTAGAAAAAGGGTTGAGAGGATCCAAGATGGCTGCCGACTAGATTAGTCCCTAGTCACTGAGCTCCTCACAGTTATGTAATATCCGGCATTTTTTATAACTTTGGAGTGATATTTTTCCTCAGTTTTTTTTACAAAAAGATCCTCTAAGAATTTTTCTACGTATCTGGATTATTTTTTTCATTGGAAATCTCAACTTTGGAATTTTTTACCTCAGAACAGTTTTTGTGGCTTCAACTGTCTTGGGCACATGCTGCTTAAAGACTCCTCCCAGAATCTGCTATCCTGACTTCACACCTCTACTTTGGGCATGGCTGCTAAATCTGACTCCATGGAGACACAGGCAACAAAGGCCAAATTCTCTTCAATGCTTTCACCTGAGAAAGACACCAGTTCAAAAAGACTAAGAACCACTAAACAATCTTCTGAAACTTCTAAAGTAAGTAATAAAGATACAAATGACTCAAACTTTCTTTTAGATGAACTAAAAATAGCATTACAACCTATTCAAAGTGCTATACAAACTTTCTCTGAACAATTTACTGATTTTGGTAGAACTTTAAAGCAAATAAGTGAAAGAATGGATATTATTGAAAGTAAAAATACAGCTTTAAAAATAAGAACAGACTCAATGGAAAGAGATATAAGAGCTAAAGATAAGATTATTACAGAAATTCAAGCTAAACTACTGGACTTAGAAGCTAGAAGCCGTAGAAATAACATTATTATTAGAGGTTTGCCAGAATCCTATGAGAACCAAAACTTATTATCAGTGTCTAAACAGATTTTTGAGGCATTATTAAACTGTGAGGCAACTTCAAAAACTGTAATTATAGAGAGAGCACATAGAGCATTGCGTACCAGTCAGGATTCTACCTCCCCTCGGATCATATATACTAAATTACTAAATTTTCAAGACACTTATCAGATCTTAGAGGCAACTAAAAGCAAAAAACAGTTTGTCTAGAAAAATCATAAACTGTCATTTTCACAGGATCTTCCTCCACAAATAAAAATGAAAAGACAAAAGCTCTCACCTTATTGTGCAGATCTTATTAAAAGAGGAATAAGGTTTCGTATGAGTTATCCGAATACCCTGTCTTTTACTTATAATGACAGAAGATTTATGCTTACAGATCCTAAAGAAGCAAAAGAAATATTCCTAAAAATATTCACGAAGCTCCCTGAATCTGTGTCTGAATACTGCATTCTGTATTTACAAGTAAATGTGACGATATGTTCCAACTGATATGTTTTCTTTCAAGTAATTGAAGCTTGAGTGCTTATTAGAGTGTCGATTGAGTTATATATTTGGATGATTTAGTTATTTTCATTTTGTACTTGAGTTGCTTGTATTGTCATTTAAAGCCAGCACTGGTATAGTATTTTAGCATATACATAACCTTTTGATGCTAATAATATGTTGCGACGAAACAGCATGAAGGTCAGTACACAGTCATAATGTTTTTGCCTATAATTGTCCTTTGACATTTTGGAGGGAATTTTTCCACGTCTCGAGACTGTTACAGAGTGTCAGTTTATTCATTTTTATATCAGCTGAATCTCCGATCTATCCACGCACCTTCTGTTGATCTTCGGGGCCTCGGAGTGACGTCATCACAAGAGAAAGAAATCCGAACACTTACAGACATCTAATTATTTTAAATTCAGTGCTCTACAAGTTACGCTAATTACTTGCGCTGTGTTCTGAAGTTTTATAACATGTCTGCTTGTCATCACATTTATCTTTTATATTTATAATGCTGACTATAGTTAAATGGTGTTGCTGGGTATCTTCTATTCACTGCATTTCTTTAAAAGGCATCGTCGTTAAGGCGGAACTATCCATATTTCGAACATAGGAATGGTTCACTCCAACATGAAGAATATAAATGGGGATTTCCTTTACTCAGTGTACAGTAAAATAAGGGAAATAACATTCGGGTGATCTCCAGGCATTATATTTTCTTAACATGGAGATTATTATGTCTGAAGTTGAACGCAATTGAAAGTTATGACTCAAGTTATATATGTACTTTATTTTTTTTAGTTATAAACTTTATATTTATATTCATACCATAACGCGATGTCTATTTAATGTTCATTTGGGTATGTCTGAATATCCCATGTTACTGTATCATTCTACTTTAATGTTAAACTCTGGTATCTCAGATTTAGTTGTTTTTTTTTTAATGGAAAATGTTCCGCTTCTGGAATTAACGCTTATCAACAATGGCATGCAGATCTTTTTTATTTCTATAATGTGCACTTTGCTGAACTGACATTTAGTAAAGTTATCTGGTTAATCCGATTTACTGTTGATGCTGTCAACTCCGAGGCTATATGTTAAAAATTGAAAATGCTTATCTGAGTTATTGTTTGGTGTGTGAATTTGCTGCAAAATATATATAGCCTTTTAGTAATTCGGATGTTTAATGTTTTAATAGGGAAGAGTGGTGCTTGTTGCTTCTATGGTCTTTTCTATTACATGTATTTTAGATTATATTCTCCGGACGACATAACTAAATGCAGTTTTTCACCTTAAATGCCAGGTGAGTTTGTCATGAATGTCCTTTGAACGGCATGACAGTTGTGGCAATTGTTATAGCAGATGTACTGATCGCATATATTGTATTTTAATAGTCCTAGGTAATTGGAGTAGTCCAATTCTGCTAGGTCACATTGGACATTTGATCTTATGTCTTATTGTGATTGTTTAGAGACTTGTTGTTCCTTTCTATTGAAATATAAGTGCCTCGTTGGTTATGTTTGTGCTGGTTTTCCTTCAGAGGAAGTCCAGGCTTGTTTTTATTGACTTTATGTCATAGTAATAGTTTGACTACAGTGATGCTGTATGTTAATAGTACTTAGGTCAAGTGATACATATACAGTTAGTTTTTTTTAGTAATAGGCACATATTTATAATGGCTTATTGTGTCAATTGATGTTATCATCTATCATAAGAAAGTAATGTAGTGGATGTAAATCTTGTTATTAGGTTTTTCTATATTTGTTATAAATTTATTTAGGCTTATAAAACGATATAAGATGTTGTTTTGGAGACAGGTTTTCTTTTATCTTGTAGTTTAATAGTCATTAGTCCTATATTAATTTACTATAATTCTAAACATGCTATACTTGTTAGTTAGTTATTTAGTTACTAACAACAAACGTTTTATATAGGTTTCTTTCCTTTTCAATTACTGTTGTGATATTAAATGATATTCACAAACCTATAATTTAATATTTAGTGTAATTCATATGTCAAACTGCAAAATAGTTGCTTATATAGGCTAAAAGTTACATATGATTTACATGAGGAAAAACAGTTAAATTCTATATATATCTGCATTTTAGGAGCTTGTGGTTACAATCTGAATAGGGATTGAGTATGTTGGACATCTTGAGTTTTGGCAGATGTGTAAATATGTTTAGTTTTATTGATTGGGTTTTAGTCCTTTTTAGGGCTCTAAGTAAAGTTTATTATGCTAATTTGAAGTTTTTGGTAACCAAATGTTCTAATTTAATTTTCTCCCTCATTGATCTTCCTTCTGTAATAGGGGAATGGTGGGTAGGCACTAGGGTTAGGAAGAAGGAAGACTGGAATTTTAAAATTAGTATTTTTAAGTGGTTATCTTTATTGGTGAGTTATTATTTAAACAAGACCAGAATAGTTGTTTTGTCATTTGATATTATTTCAAGTTTGTTAAGGATAATACACCATATTTTCATTAAATCAATATCAATTATTTATTACACTTATGACAAATAACGTAATAGTTGAGTCATGGAATGTAAGAGGAATCCAAAACAAAGCCAAAAAATCTTTATTATTTCATTTAATATTTAAATCACAAGCCAATATATGTTTTATTCAAGAGACACATATTCCTAGGGATGTTTGGGACAAGGAAAAAAATAAAAAATGGATCAAGAAGATAGTAGCTTCTGGAGATACTTCTAATTCTAGGGGTGTGGCTATAATTATCAAACAAAAATTCGTAGGGAATATAATTGACGAAAAATATGACAATGAGGGTAGATGGTGCTTTTTTACCGCTACTATTCATAATCTTGATAAACCACTTTTAGTTATAAATTTATATGGTCCTTGTAGTCAACAACATTTTTTTATCTTAAAAATATTTAATATACTCTCTTCTTATAGGGACCATTATATTATAGTAGGTGGGGATTGGAATGCCGTAATAAACCCAGAAATCAATCGCACTAGTTGTTCCACTTCTTATAATCATCAGGCATCTCTGGCTCTCGAAGATCTAATTTTGGAATATAATTTAATTGATCCATAACATATTATAAAAATTTCAAATAAGAAAGAAATTTATACATAATACTCAAAATGTTATCGTTCTTGGTCTAGATTGGATTTTTTTCTGGTTTCTAATTCTCTTTCAAAATATATATTGGATTTTAATATTGAACCCAGATTTTTTTCGGATCACTCAAGAATTTTACTAAAACTAAACATTTCTCATAATGTTGTAAATAATATTAACAAAAACAATTGGACACTGAACAACAACTTACTCTCAAATAAAGATGTATATAAATGGTGTACAGAAACAATCCAGGAAATGGAAAATGATCTAGACTCAACAGATATTCCTTACGATATTCAATGGGCTGCTTGTAAGGCGAGGTTAAGAGGAATGTTTATCAGTAAATCCGCATATCTTAAAAAACAGTATAATATGAAAGAAGTTGTTTTAAAGACTAAAATCCAATCTCTCGAAAACCAATTTAGATTGAATCAAGATCATAGTCTTGAAAAGCAAATAATAGATTGTCAAAAAGAACTAATTTTACTGCATCAAAACAACCTCTCAATAGTAGATCAAAGATTACTTGCTACGTATTCAGAATGGGCTCAAGTTCCTTCTAAAACCTTAGCTAGAATAATTAATAATAATTTCGATAGGCCTAAAATTTCATCTTTACTGCATAAAAATAAATTATATAACACAGATAAGGAAATTATACATCTTTTTACACTACTATATACAGAGTTATACTCTAAATCATCCAATTCGTCGGTTAATAATCACATAAATAGCTTTCTAAGCTCTTTAAGTTTCCCTAAGTTAGATGAAAATCAACAAAGAGTGCTTTCTGCTCCTCTTACTTTTCAAGAAATTTCAGATTCAATTGATAGACTTAAATCGGGTAAATCTCCTGGTCCAGATGGGTTTACTCCGGAATTCTTCAAATCCTTTAAGTCGGTAATTGTTCCTTTTCTCTTTAAAGTGTACAACTACATAATAATCAATGACATATCGGATCTTTATTGGAACACATCTAAAACTATACTAATTTTGAAAAATAAAAAAGAGAAAACAATCCCCTCTAATTACAGGCCCATTTCTTTAATAAATTTAGACATAAAGATTTTATCATCTATTCTGGCCAACAGATTGAAACAGGTTCTACCTTCAATTATTTCTCTAGACCAGTCAGGGTTTATGTCCCACAGACATGCTTGGGATAACACCCTGTCTTTGGATTCTATTATCCATCTCATAAAAAATGATTCTAACCCAATGTATGCATTGATTCTTGATGCATCAAATGCTTTTGATAGAGTATGTTGGGAATTTCTTTTTCAGACTATGTCATGCTTCAAATTCCCCATATCCTTTATAAATTTATTAAAAACTTTATATAAAGATATGTATACCAGACTGTATATTAATGGCTATACTTCTTCCCCTATAAAGATTACCAGAGGTACGAGGCAAGGTTGCCCTTTGTCCCCTTTTCTTTTTAATATATATTTAGAGCCACTGTTGTTATTTATTACTCAAAACACGTTTCATAAGATTCCTAGGATTCTTAATACAAATTTCTTTTTTTCTGCATTTGCCGATGATCTTGTATTATATTTCCAAACTCCAATATCTGACCTTAGTAAAATAACAAACTCTATTGACTGTTTCTCCCTTGCTTCGAACTATCTTATAAATCTTTCAAAAACTCATATTTTTCCTTTAAATCATATGGTTCATAAATCTTACTTGTTTTCTGATTCACAAATTCAGATTACTTTTGGGGTGAAGTATTTGGGAATTAACATGGAACACAATAATCACTCTTCCTTTCAAAACAACATGAGTAAAGTTTGGATATCAATAATGTCTGACATGGCTAGATGGGAGCATTTAAATTTATCACTTTTATCAAAAGCTGCAATAATCAAAATGAATATTCTTCCAAAATTTTTATATCAATTCAATTCTTCTGATCAGATAATTCCCAAGTCCTTTTTCGAGAAAGTTAATAAAAAGTTAGCTAAATTTTTGTGGTTCCCCAAATCTGTTAGGATCTCTTATTATAGATTGTCAACTACTAAAGATAAAGGTGGTTTGGGATTACCAAATTTCTACCTTTACTATTTAATTGTTTCAGCAAATAAACTATTAACCATATCTAACTTTAATAGTAGTAAAGGTATTCAGTACCCATTATGGGTCAAGATTTGGTATCATTACATTCTATCTAAAAATATAAATCCAGAGGCCATCCCTTTTATTTCTTTGAATATAAAAAACACCAGTAAAATCTCTATCTTTCTTAAACAAAAGATTAAAGCTTTCCAGGATTTAATAAAATTCTGTAATCTTGATAAGTTCTATCATCTATTTCAACCACTTCATCTAAATCCTAACATAACATTAGATTATATACCATTTAACCTAACAAATTATCCTCTTATAAAAAATGTGAAAGTCTGGGATATCTTGAAATATAAAGACTTGTCCCTAGCTAATTTATGTAAGATTCTGAAAGTTAGTTGGAAATACTCTACAATTTTACATCAAGAGAGGTTATTATGGTTAAGTTTGATCTTATAAAACCCACAGAACTTGATTTAAATACGATAATTACAACATTATCATCATCTGTGAAAATGTTATCAAAGTCTTACAAACTGATAAAGAATTTAATAATAGACCAGAAATGTCTTTTTTCAAACACCTGGTTGAATCATAATTCTCAAATAACTGAAAATCAAAAACTTTTGGCAATTAGATATACTCGGGAATTTTCTCCATTCAAGAAATTACTGTACACGCAATTAATGATTAACAATAACACTTACCATACCCCATATAAATTAAATAAATGTAATGCTAGTAAATCATCATGCACATGTTGTTCCTTTCCCCAAGCTGACCTCTTACATATTCTGTGGTATTGTCATTTTTCTCATAAGCTTTGGACTTCTTTGAAAGTAAGATTGCAAAGAATGGGGTATCATAAATCTACGCTGTCCTGGGAAATTGCTATACTTCATATACCGATAGTTTATCTCTCCAAATTGGATACTCCAAACAAAGAAGAAACGTTATGCTGAAGTCCCAAATACTAGAAATAATGAATCCAAAGAATAGGCGGGTGTTTGTAAGCAAGTGATTGGCTGATATGTATTTTAAATAAAGACCGTTTTAATGTATTGAAATATGCCTGATGAAGGGCTATCCCGAAAGCGCTTACATCTAATAAATGTTTTTTATTGAATCTATCTTGGCAGTGTCCCACTACTTATTGTTCTTTGGATTCAAATTGGATACTCATGTACTTATTTTTATTTGTTCTCTTATAAAACTTTACATTACTCAAAATTGGCTTGACCGCACTAAATTAAATTTGGATACTTTCCAAAAAATGGCTTACTTATATATTGATGCTCAAAAAAATTTGGTTAAGAGTCCAAAAAAAATGGCTTTGAAAAACAGAGTACTGGAGAAGGTTTTAAGCATTATTAATAATTAATAGCTTCTAAGGTTATTTCTGGTCTTGGTGATTAGCATATTTTTTTATATTCATATTTTATTTTATATTAATACGCATAATTTCTTTATTTTATCATTTGTTTTCAGGTTACCTATTGTACATATTGTATATATTGTGATATGTTATTTATTTTCTTTTTCTCTTCCTAATTCCAATAAGAGTTGCAATCTGTTTTAGCGAATTGTTAATCTTTGTTCAACTCCTAAATGTAATGTTTATAAATCAATAAAAAGTTATTTGAGAAAAAACTTGTTAGAAAAAGGGAATGTGACCATTTTATCTCCTACACAGACCATGAACACAGCCATTATCCTTGAAGACACACAGGAAACAGACATTACACAGGCTTGATAGGTTACTGTGGACACCAGTAGTTAGGGAAGGTTTGGTGCTCCCTAGGAGACACAAGTCAGAATCTGCCACTAGCACCTATGGATGGTGAGGTACATATACAGGGGTTGAGAATTGGTGTTTGCTAGAGACATAATTACCATCCATCCTCTGTGTTTGGTCTGTCAGTGGCCACAAACCAGGGTATGTGCAAGACCATCATGGAGGAATAGAGTAGTACCACCATAGCAATGGCAAGGTTATTAAAGGTGATGCAGTATGTGCAGGATGACCTATGGGAGTGCATGTCTCATATATGTAAAAGTTCTGATGTGCGTAATCACATGATGGGACATGCCATGTTCTCTCAAGCTTGCCTCCAAGAGTGAGGCACCTCCCACCACTTCCTCCAAAGATTTTAACCATCGTGACCATGAATTCCCTTACTCATGTTTCTGCAGTGCTTGCAGTTCCATGACTATATCTGTTGTGGAGGTATCTATTCTGAGGAGAGGATATCCTTGGGTTCATAACTGTTGTGACAATGGCAAGTGTCATAGCAGATGTCACTCATGGTACACCAACATCTAGCCAGGGTTGTGGTGCCAAAATACCTACTCCTGGTAGAACTGACTCATGTGGGCAGGATTGTGCACTGGATGCTCAAATCTAAGCTGTGTATGACTTGGACCTGTTCAGTACATCAAGCCAGAGTGCTAAAATTATTGCTGAGGCTCTGTGCCTGCAGACACATGCTTACATCACCATAAAACCCAATATATCTCACACACACACACACACACACACACACACACACACACACACACACACACACACACACACACACACACACACACATCCAGTGACACTGGCCTTTCATAAAGCCTTTTACATTAAGTGTTTTAGTTTAGTAATCTTCAGGATTCACACATTTCCCACACACACACACACGTCTTTCATTTACCACCTGTGCAAGTGATTATAATTGTGCACTGCATTGTTTACACTATTTGCATTATGCCTGATACACAGAGTGGCCAGTCTATGCATGGACAAGCACAGACTAGTGTTGGTTTTGTATGTATCACTTTTACTGTAGTGTACCTCCTTTATTCTGTCCACTAAGTCAGGAAGCCAGTGCTGCAGCATACTGCACCTGCCTTTGTCTAACATGACCAGTCCCTTCACAGACTCCTCATAGGACTTAGCATTGACTGCCCAGTGTGTTGGTGCTGCTGCTCCTGCAAGTGCCCGCCCTGCTGTTACCACCTCCTACATATGATAATATGCAGCACTGCAAACATAGAAATTGTTTTTGCTCCTGGGCCAGGATCTAACTGCAGGGCACCACTGGATTAAATCAAACAGTGAAATGCACTTTCAGCAGCCCAAACCCATGCTCAGTAATGTTCCTGTTTTATTTTGTTAATTTCTTATGGATGGATGTCTTCAGACAGGGTTCCAGGGCATATGCAGCATCACTAGCAAGATGACCCTGCGGAAGTCACCCCTCACAAAATACTGGCACAGGTCACAGGTGTGCCATATATGGGCATCATAATAATTGTCTGGGTGGCCTGCAAACACATTGTAGCTGGTACTGTGTGCATTACATACCACCTGGTAGTTGATAGAGGGATACCCTTCATATTTTATGTACTGCCTTTCCTGAGATGGCACATTTATTTCAATATGGGTACAGTCTATGTCCCCCAGTACTTCAGGAAAATGGGCTACATCACAGAAATCCTGCACAGGCTCTCCTTTGTGAAATATGGGAACCATATATGGCCCCCCACATGCTGAAGCATGGTGTTGAAAATCTGATGGAGAATTCTTGAGGAAGATGCCTGAGTTACCTGTAGGTTACTTAATGGTCCCTGTAGCTAATAAATGTAAAGCCACCTCTATATCTACTAGTTAACCACTCCACAACTCCTACAGGGCTGCAGACAAAGTCGACACATGTCCACAGTTTCATGCATGGTATCCATAGTAACCTGGTATCAGTCAACAAGGTCTGTGTGATGGAGTCTGTAAAAAGTTAACTATAGCCTGATGATGGTGCCACCAGGGTAGACAATGTGCACCATTACACACAGCAGTGGCAGTAAGTGCCTCCTACAGATAAACATTCACTAATGTGGTTACCGCTAACATTCTTTAGAAATGCCCTTAGTATCAGTATAAACAGTCATCTGAGTTCACATATACAGGAGGCACCCCTTAGCTGCATTGCTTTTATCTTTTTGTGCCTGTCTCCAGAATCATTTGTCTCATTTGCATATCACAAGCCACTCATTTTAATACTGCCATTTTGTGGCAATTAGCATATTCCAAGCTCATCCCTCTTGCTTGGCATTCCCCAGTAGCAGCATGTGTGTTTCTGGATCATACACACCTTGCAAGCAGGCACTTCTCACACAAATTCACATAGCATGATGTGGAAATTTTTTTTGAATCTGTTCCACGGTCATGAACAAAGAAAGATAATCTCTGAAAGTCAGCACATTCAAGACTTTGCTAACATAAAACATTAGTATATTATTTTCTTTTCTTCTAAGAGAGTAACAATGCTTATATGTAAGCTATGAAAGCTTGCTTGTGTTCTTACTCATGTAAAATCTCTTGCAGCTTATGCAGGTGAATTGAGATTAGATATCCTTCATGGGCACATCTACCTTCAAAAATAGTGGAAATCCTGTACTTTGTCAAGCATCTCTGTTCTAAGCCTCTCTTTTGATCATAGGTTCTGTCTACAAATAAGTCTATTAAAAAGATGCTTCAGATTAAAAAGATGAGTTACTAAAATACAACCCTGCGACACAGATATATTGATCTCATGGTATATTATATTTCATTCCTTGAGGGTGATGATTTAGAAAATGTGCAGAACTAATTATAAATGTTGACTTGCTAAATAAACATTTTGCTATGAAAGAACTCTGGAATTCAGAAACATGTCTACCATGAGTCTACCATGGGTATGTGTTGTAGTCTGATGTGACCCAAGCCTAGATGGAATCTATCAGCCCAAACTGCTACTAATTATGTCTGGCTCAGTGGAGATAGATTATTTCTTGCAAGAGTAGTTTGAAATGATGTGAGGAAAGATGGGAAGCAAGTAGCAGACGCAGTCTTAATTGTGTGCACATGCACTACATAGTGATGCTCTGAGAATGGGTGGAAGACAGAGTACATCCCCTCCAGCAATGTTTATATCTAGTTTTATTTTTAATGGGATGGAACTGGGTGCATATGAATGTAGGAATAGTAGTGCAACTAGCAAAGGATCATACATAAAGAAACAGGGGAGGTAAGAATGGGAAAATGGGAGTGGGAAGGAGGTTTTTTTTTTTGATGGACAATGGTCATTTTTTGAGAAGGAAAGGTAGGGAGCCCTCAATTATCCAGATTAGATTTTGATGCGTTCTTCATAAAATATGTAGTTTTCTAGCAAATCACTGTGGACTGAAGTCACTAAATAATGATATACATTTGAGTTTCAGATGTCATATACTTCAAAAAATGCATGCGAACACAAATCCTGTTATTCTAGCAACTACCTAAGTTTATAAGAGCAATATTTAAAATCTGCCTATATTTTGGGCCTTTGTTCCCCCATTATTTCACGCCTTATCCAGATTTCGTGCTCTAAGGAGTTGAGAGGTATGGTGGGGAAGGGTATCAGGGCAAGGCAGTGGATGGAAAAAGGGCAAAGGTTTGGAAACAGGGCATACAAACAGAAAGACAAACAATCAAACAAAGCAGACAAAGACTGACAGGGGAGGAGATAACACTCATGGGGTGAAAGAAGAATTATAAACATGCTGACAAAGGCAGGACATTATTGATCAGGACAGATGGACAACAAACAGGGAAGGGTGGTGACGCACAGGGAACAGGAATACCATGATGGGGATGAGGGGTATAACCCTCCTGTTTCCACAATGCCTGGGCTAGACCCAGGAGGAGGAGGTCAGTCAGCACCATGTCTGTCCTCTTGAATGGGCCCCACTTGAGGTGATGAAGGCAGAGCCAGCCAATGCTGTGACTTTTGAAGCAGCCTGAGGTCCCTATTCAAGAAGCCAATGTAGTCTTACAGCCAGCAGTTTACCAACTTCCTTATCAGCTCTGACAATTCCTGCCATGTGAACAACTGCAAATCTCTGAGAGTGTCACCAAAGAGACAATGGCACCCTTCTCCTTTGAGTGACCACCAGAGGGCACAATGATGCCACCAGGTTGCAGCAAGTCTGGAGCTAAGTGGACTGCTGGAAGAAGATGGAAGGGGGAGATGACTATGCTAAGCCTCTGGCGCAACTATGGCAGTTGCAGTAGAATGTGGAAACAAATGAATAGATATAAAACTACAAATATCGAATCAAATATAAAAAAGAAGGATAGTGGCAAAGAGAGGGAGAGAAACAAAAAAGAAAGCATTAGCATTATTTATGTAGCATATGCCCTATCAATATATTGGGTCTATATTAAAAGCATGAAAGCCCTAGTCACCAAATACATAAACATCAACACATATTCCGTGAACTACAAATACACCGAATGCCCTAAACTGCAAAATTCAAAACCTCGAACCGTTATACTTGTCCCACCCCACTGCCCGCTGCATACTACCTACCCAAACAAACTAAATAAACCACATACATACACTAACCAAAACCCTACTTCTAACCCTAAAGTAAATCCTACTTCTAACCCTACACTAAATCTTGCATATACCACCATGTATGCACTTACCTTAACCTGCACCCCAACCCTAAGGTCTGTAACTATCGCACACTTACCTTAAGAAGTTATACCCAAACAAACTAAATAATCCACATACATACACTTAACAAAACCCTACTTCTAATCCTACACTAAATCTCACATACACTACCATCTATGCACTTACCTTAACCCACACCCTAACCCTAAGGTCCATAACTATCGCACACTTACCTTACGGATCTATACCACAGAAGGGCCAACCATGATGATTTGACGTTTCGGATTTCGCATTTCAGGGCGATCGATGTTTTTGTGGTTCGATGAAGACATGTCGGCATTTACATATTTGAGTAAGTACACCTTCGAGCTTCTAATATAGACCCCAATATATTATGTTTATTTCTTCCACAGAAGTTTTACATAATGCTACTATGTGATGTGTATGTGTCAGTAGGAGATTTATACCTATTATGTGCTATTCTGTTATTAGTATTGTGCATATTGATGTGACTGTTTTACTATGGATTATGTATTTACTGGTGGAGAGTGGTAAACAGGTAACATAGAAAAGCATAGCTCTTAACCTCTTAGTGCAAGAGATCTGGACAAAGCCTGACATAAATGGGGAAAATGCCTCAAAAATAGGGACAGATTTTGAATATTGCTCTTTTAAACTTAGAAATGTGCTGGAATAACAGGGTTTTTTTAAAGATGCATTTTCTGAAGGATTTCAATTCTGAAACTCAAACATACGTAATTAGTTAATGACTTCAATCCTGAGATCATCCCAGTGATATTGAAGAAAACCACAAATTTTATGAGGAACAGACCAAAAATATGAGGCAAGAATCTGGACAATCTACAAAAATCTGGACAGTTGAGAGGTATGTAGAGAAAGCTGACTGCAAAGTACAGCAGACATAGTGCAACTTTATCCAGCAACCATGCAGGTTGTGAGTGTTTATAGCTTGTACCTCTACATACCCCACTTTTTCCTCCATCCAAATGTAGTGCAGATGTTAATGAATCATCTGGAGTATTACTGATGTGTTGGGAGACTATATCTGCAAGGAGTTACATCCATATTACTTTACAGTTCCCTTTATTTCCAACATGCTCACAGCGAACTGAACATAGTGAATAATCTAGCAAGGGTTTGTGGTCTCCATAGCAAGCATAAAACTTAAGATCATTACCTAGATCATAGTGTGACAGGGCATTATATGTCAGGCCTGTGATACTTCAAATTGGTGCTTTAGTTGGCGGAGGGGTTGGGGTCAGCAAGGCCACACCTCCATACACTCTGAAGTGGTTGCACTTGCAGGATGCAATGCTGTTGAACCATGTTACCAGAGGGATGCGTACACATATCATTTGATGTCCTTTCTGGGTTAAGGAAAGATTTCCCACATACATTGAACCACATAGTTATTTTGTATCATAGTGGTTCTCAAATACTTTTCTGTTCCTTTATCACCAACAGTGGGTGTTTCAATCTGCCAGAACCACCTGTTGATATCCTCCAACGGCTGCATGGTAGCTGTATGTTGGACTATGCAGTCTATACATCTACAGATGTGTGCATTATGTAGCATCACCTAGTTTACTTGCTTACCACTGCACTGTATGGATAACGGTTTACTATTGAAAATGCGAACGGCACTTGGGTGACAGTCGGATAGTTGAACGTATAAGGTCGTAAACAAGGATGTCGAAGACAAAATAATCAATCTAGGAACGGTTTTAACATGGGTCGAGGTAGGTTTTCAGTATTATTCCCTACTACAAACATCTTCCCTACCTTGACCCATGTTAAAACCGTTCCTAGATTGATTATTATGTATTCGACATCCGTGTTTCCGACCTTATACGTTCAACTATCCGACTGTCGCCCAAGTGCTGTTCGCATTTTCAATAGTAAACCATGGATAACACATCCTGATAGTGCGGACATTACACCTTCCCAAAGAACCCATAGATTCATCCATACACATTTCAGTGGCATATGGTTCTTGTCAAGTCTGGCCTGTAGATGTTATCACTGTGTAGGAGTATGTCAGGAATACCACATCTCACACAGGTGTATTTTCTTTCATTTTCAGATAGTCATAACACAATATGGGAAGCAAAGAAAGTGCAATTTCTAGCATGCAGAGAATGAAATATTGCTTGGGGCCCTCAGTTTGTATGGTTGGCAGATGCTCAGTCATGAAAAATCTGACTAGGTCTTCCATGAGAATACCTGGAAGGACCTGATAACAGGTATAAATGGTTTTGGTGTTCAAAACAGATACTGTGATCAGGTTACACAACAGACAAGAAGTGAAGCTTGTTCAACCAGCATCGCTCCTCATGTGAAGAGCCAAAGCCACTTAGTAAGCTGATCATGACACTGTAAGTAATCAGCTTATTACAGTTAGATCTAAGTCACCCTCCACCCCCCCAGCTCTTCCACTGAAGCACTGAAGACCAGGAAAAAAAAAGGATGTTCCTTCCACTGGCATATCAACCAGGTGACCAGATGTATGACATGGCCCCTGCCCAGCCATTCAATTCCCATTTTTCTGCCCTGCCCCTAACCTTCCTTCAACATATTTCATTAAAAAAATCTTATTTCAATCTGTAGCAAACAGTTGCTACAGTTTATACCCTGCCTACATGGAGCACTACATTTATTTTTACTTTGAAACTGTAGCAAACTGCTTGCTACATTACAATTTAGATCACACATGGAGTACTACAGCATTCAGGTTTGACCACAAATGCAATATCGGCCTTTAAAAGCTGTTATTGCATTACACAGAGAGAGATTGGAATAGGCTGCTTGTGCCCTCCCCTCCACCAACACTTTGCCCCTCTCACCCCAAACTAGCGACACTACTGGAACAGAACCCTAACATGTTAAGTGCTGCAAAAATGAGAACAGCCTGCCTTGCACAGGAGCACAGGGCCACTAGAGTAGAGTCTGCATACTGAATCACCATTGACAGAGGTGAAGGAGTTCCTGGCATTTCTGCATGGAGGCCCACACAGTTTCAACATCCACTGTGCAGTGAAAGATATCAGTGCAGAAGAAAGATGGCCATAATACCTGTTAGTAATGTCTCAGGTGGGTATGTCTTAACATAGACTAGTATCTACAATAGCACCTCACTTTGTGGGTGAATGCCACATAACATCCATGACAACTTTCTTTTACAGGAATATAGGGGATTCACGTTCAGAGGCTCGATGCACAAGGTATGTTGCCTAGTATTTTCTGTACTACTATATAAAAGTAATAGTAGTAGTGGCATGTTCACTGAACTGATAGTACTGGTGAAGGGTTATTAATTAGTATTCCTTATCTGCTGGTGTTTTCACAGGTGCTGTCTTATCAGGATCCTCCTCTGTGGCTCTATGCCTGTTTAATTTTGGGGTGCTTTCTATCTCAGTTGATGGCAGCTTCACCATAGTATGGTCAGTGGACTCATTGTCAGTGGTAGACTTATACAATATTATGGTCTCATCCCTACTGAATTCCATGGACACCATTTCTGTATCTGTGTAACCTTCCCCACAAACTGACTATGATCCCCAATTACACAAAAACACAGACACAACTATCTCAGTAATGATACCATCAAATAAGGCATACTCCCCTGTGTTTTTTGCAAACTCCATAGACTATGAATATTAAAACAGGGAATGGCATCCTGGTGGCTGACAATACAATGGGTACCATTAATCTACCAAGCTATGTATGTCCACGGATGCTACCCAATGTTTTTTGCAGATTCATAATATAGGGACAGCAAGTTGCCACCATAGGCATTACTAAGATGGTTGGGTTAGTATGTAGTCTTTGTGATAACCTGAAGGATTACATGTGCCATATGTGCATTTCCATGGACATATGTTGCAGATGGTTTGCATGGAGTATCTCTGTGTAGCCACAAATCATGGGATACACACTTATAATGGCTAATCTGCCTCAACCTCCAGTGAAAGCCCAACATGGAAAAGAGAGAGCACTATTTGGCACCTGTAGGACCACCACCTCCACACCACCATCCAAAGTGAAGGATGCTAAAGGGCAGACTTAATGTAACATGAAGACAAGGTGTTCATGCAGAGCCCACCTGTGGCATGAGCTACTGTTCACACTGATGGAGAGCTACATCCTTTCAGCATGGTGAGGATACTGCCTAAAACCAACTGAAGAGACGGGAATCTCATGGACAGAGACATAAGTGGGTAGCACATGCATTGCTTGTGAGAGACCTGGACCCGTCCACCAGACCCAAACACAGTGCTGCATCATTTGCTGGGGTTTTGTCCCAGCATGCATGCACAGACAGACACACAAAATCTCACATACACACTCAGTCAACACACAGACAGACATTCACAGATAGCTGTAGTACTCACCAACACACAATCATATACCGATGGAGACAACACTGCCTGCCAGGCCAATTGAATCAGCTTTCTCCACGTTCCTGGTCATGCCGAATACACACACACACACACACACACACACACACACACACACACACACACACACACACACACACATGACAAACAATAAAGGCCACTTTATTGATTTTGTACACCTCAGAAGTCTTGTTTTCACCAATTGAATGACACAATACATACAGTGCACGGCTCTGCAACCCTCCATACCTCTTAACTGTCCTTGATTTTGCAGAACTTTCCAAATTTTAACTCAAATTTTGCTTTGTCTGTCAATTTTTTTTTTTACTTTTCTGGTACATCACTAAGGATGACAGTCAATCAATAAAGCCAGCTGTTATAGTTTTGTACTTCTTTTTGTTCAAAAATGCATGTTAATGCAAAACCTGTTGTGTTAACTTTTTAAGTGAATTAGAGTAATATTTACAAATTGTCTCTGATTTTGTGAGTTTGTCTTCTCATTATTGTTGGCTTTGACTCAAACATGCATACATAATTTCAAGCAACAGATAACTAGGAAAAATAAAACAGCATGTCCTTGTAACCACTACTGTAATTAGTTTTGCTACTTGAGTTAATTATTTCTTTTGTTTACTTACTTTTTTCTTTTGCTTGCTAAACGAACATAAAGGAGATGGCAGCCATTTGCTTTTTTTCAGTCTATGCATTGCAATGGCTTAATATGCTGCTATGAATCAGTGCACTTGTTCTTTTCCAGGTGGTACATGTACATTAACACCCCATTGGGGAATGTCCATTCTCCAATAGAGTATCATTGTACATTCAGCTCATTTTGTAAAACTAAGGAATGAGTAGATAACCAGAGAAATGTAGAATCTGAACAAGTAACCTCACACTAATAGGCCGACCGACAAGTCTGTATCTCTGAAAGATATGGAGTCAGGGTTACGTGATACCACAGTTACAAACCCAGAATTTTATTTGGTTAATTTTTAAGTATAATTTTTGAGTATTTAAAAGTGGGTTTCCTGATCCTTCCCACTATAGTGGGTATTCCTAAAGTTCATAAGGACCACAGGAATCCACCTTTTCGCCCGATTATTTCGGGCAGCAATTCTAAAACTTTCCCCATGGGGGTTTATATTGATACTACGTTAAAATTCATATATAATGGACTAGGACATCTTGTTAAGGATTCCTGGGAATTCTTACAGAATTTTCCAGTTAATAGTTACAGTACTGAAATTGTGTTTAGTTCTATTGACGTAATTGATTTATTTAGTTGTATCCCCATGGAGGAAGGCCTTGAGGCATTTAGCAGAAGTCTTTGTAAACATACTAATTTCAGTTGGGACAAAATTTCTTTGCTAGTGGAACTGATGAGTCTTGTATTAGAAAATAATTTTATTTTCTATGAAGGAGAAATCTTCAAGCAAACCAGAGGAGTAGCCATGGGGGCAGCTTGTGCCCCCATGTTTGCGAATCTGGTTATGCTGGATTGGGAGGAAAATCTTGTTTTTACGAGCAATTATTTTGACTACATCAGTTATTACTCCCGTTTCTTGGATGATATATACATTTTGTGGAAGGGAGATTGCACAATGTATGAGTCTTTTCTAAACTATATAAACTCTAGTAGTAATTTTTTGAAGTTTACTTCTACTACAAGCAAAGAGGGAGTACCCTATCTAGACACACTCATTACACATGATACAGAAGGCTTTAAGTCTACTATTTTCAGGAAATCAACATTCAGTAATTCATATTTAGATTACAGTAGTTGTCATCCAGTAAGAATGAAAAGGAATATTTTTAAAGGACAGTGTATCAGGGCTATTAGAATGACATCTAGGTACCCTGATATGCTGAATGAGGTTAAGTTTATTTCCACTTTATTCGAAGAACGAGGCTATGACTCTAAACTTATGGATGACATAAGTAGTTTTGTTATAAGCCAATGGGGCAAGAAATACAGTCTACTTTTGGGTTCTAATGTGTATAGTACAACTGAGAATCAGCAGAATATACTAGATTTTATAGATACTGTTGATCAATCACAAGCAACTGAGAAGAAAACTTATAGTAGAGCTCTTATTATTGAATACGGAATGTTTAGTAAGATTATTAAAGATATTGTGGTTAGGAATTGGCATATTCTTACTGATTCTCAGGAGTTAGTGAACCTAGTTGGTCAGAGCCCCAGTTTTGTGTACAAGATGGGTAGTAACCTTAAATGTATCTTGGAGAGAGATAATATTAAAGGTTACAAGAAGGGAAAAGTAAAAGACACACATACCACAAAATGTGGGAGTTGCAACCAATGTTATGTGATTAATGAAAATTTTAGCTTAATTTTAAAGAATTATAATCATTTGAAAATATACCCTACCAAAGGTAATTGCAGAACAACTATGTTAGTATATATCGCAGTCTGTTCAGTATGTGATGCTTACTATATAGGAAAGACTGAGAGGCAGTTGAGACAGCGGATATACTCACATCTTTACTGTATAAAAAAGAAAGATACTAAAAATGCACTGTCAAGGCATATTATTCAATACGGAAGTGATCACACTTTTAGTTTTTTTATATTGGAGTCTGTTTCTGAAAATCCTAGAGGGGGAGATTATAAAAACTACTTAGCATAAAGAGAGCTATGGTGGCAAGTGTATACTGATGCCAATTCACCCCCAGGAATTAATGATTATTTATCTATAAAGCCTCTTTTGTATATGAATTGATAATACATTTATTTTTATCAACATGTTCTGATATGATATAAAATGTAATATTTAGCAATGTTTTCAACAGGTTTTTTTAACATTTTGCATATAGTGCACTGTTGCTTTTAAGGTAAATTGACTTGCTGCTCTTATTTGGCGCCAAAACACTCTATTTAATGTGATTGTATTTATTTTTACTTTGTTCTGATGAAGCTCGGTTTTCGAGTGAAAGCGCTAAACCTCATGTATTGTGTGTTTATTAAACACTTTGGTTTTAATTTTGGCATTCATCTTTAGTGCTGAATTTACTGTGCAAGGAGGCAGTGTGTGTGTTGGATTTACTGCTGTGAACTTTTTGTACACTTTTGCCTTTCCAGAACTTTAACGTAGTGTGACAGGAGCTTGATGCCTCCATACTGCCTACAGTTGTGAATGTCCCCACTGCTCTTGTACATCGGCACTAGTATGCTTATTCTATAGTCATCTGGGCCATGCCTTTCTCTCCAAGTGGCTATGAATATCCTCAGGAGCCATTTGTTCCCTAAGTTACCCAACAACTTGAGCACATCTGCCTTGACTTTCTTTGAGACTGCTGCTTTCTATGGATTCATTTTCCTTAGTGCTGTTTTTACTTATTCGAAGGTGGGCTCCTCTTCTTCCATTGTATACTGTGCCTGGAGCAGTATGGCTTCTTTGGGGTATTCTTCCATCTGCCTTTGATGTCCTGTAGAGTTGTGAGCAGATTTTTGCTGACATCCCTAATAAAGGGTGCATGATTAGGTTTACATGTTCATAGGTGTTTACTAGGCTAATGACCACAAAGGGCCTTTTTAAGCCTAACCATGCATCCCAAATCTCTGACAAGTTTTGGTACCCTTGATAAGTGTAAGCAGGGACTTGGGAGGTGAAACATTTACAAGCAGGGGCTGGTAGATGAACAATTTATATGCTGCCTTCATCCATTAGAGACATAGGTGTCAAACCAGTGATTAATTTCCTGTTCCCTATCCAATTGTCCAAGTTACACTTGAATTTGGTTAGGGAGGAACTCTGCTTCACATCTCCTTTTTCTTTCTGTCTTTGCCTTGCAACCTGATAGAGTTTCTTTGTGCTAGTCACCGAATCCCTTTTCAGCAGCAGGTACCGTGCCTGTGATGCCTTGTCCCAGTTAGCTAGCTGCTCTCTTAGCCTCTTTGTTAGCCAATCAGTGTTCCTTCTTAGTCTTTTCTATATTTTCTAGGTCCCATATTTTCCTGCCCTCCTTCTTTCTTTTCATGAGTTCCTGGATTTTGCATTCCACCACTAGCTTTCCTTATGTACCTTATTTCCATATCTGGCTCAGCTACATATCTGTTCTACAGTCGTCACACATGCTATTTTGAGGAGTAGCCATTCTTCTTCAACTCCATCAAGTTTGATCTTCTTTCAGAGGTGATAGTGCCCTGAGTATTTCCTTGAACTCCTCTGCTTCCTTTCTAGTCAACTTCCAGGTCTTCAATCTAGTTACTGTTGGCCTTATACCTTTCTCTGACCATGGCCTACAGGTGATTGTGGCTTCCAGATGTTTATGCTTTAAGCCAACCATTTCACTGGGGATGACTTTGTGATCACTGATTCTACCTCAGTGCACTTTCCTAATAGGAGGAAGTCTACCTGAGTTGTATGCTGTTGTATGTGATCTTTTGAATGTCTTTCTGGCTGAACCATTTGTTGGCTGCCATCAGGCCATTTTCCAGACAGAAGCATTGAATGACCTAGTCCTCATATCCTGTTCTGTCTGTACTGATATGTTCATTTAGGTCTCCCATTATCAACACCAACTCATGTTGTCCTTCTTTATCTAGTAGGTCCTCCAACTGCTGCATGAATGCACTCTGTTCCTCACTGTCACAACCCTGCTGTGGGGTATAGGCTGAGATTATGAATACTTATCCAGGAGTATGACTGCTATGAGTCTGTCACTATCACTGATTCTGATGACATTCCTTGCTGTCTTCTGGAGCCCCTCGCTTACCACAATTCCCACACCATTTTTAGTCTGTCCTCCATATGAGTGGTAGACTCTGAATCCCAAGCCTAGTGGCTTTGCTGCACTGCCTTTCTGTTTTGTTTTCTGGATACAGAGGATGTCCAGCTTCCTTTTTACTATCATAGACTAGTGTAAGGATAAGGCAATTGCTGAGCTGAAGGATTGTGAAGCTTAATGGGAGACCCACCTTTAATCACAAACTCAGAGCTCAGTTCAACATGTTCTGGCTACCCTTTTGAAATCAGTTTCAGGGAAAAAAGTTTCTGTTGTGTAGGTTCCATTTATATATGTCACGTATAACAATCTTTTTAATTCTGAGAGAAACAGTCAGCTCACCTTAGTCAGTTTCAATGTTATAGGTATCCTATTGTATAGTGGGATAAATTTGCTAAGCAAATTTATGTTCTCCAGTGCAGAAGGTGGGGGTGCTGCTTCAGGCACTCCATTTTTATGGCCAACATCTCTTTGGCTTGGATGCTGCTGACCAAGCCTACTGTGACAATGCCTGGCAAGAAATGATGGTTGACAACTAATGCTGCTGGTGGTCATGAACTTAGTTATGAAATGGTGAACAGCAGTGCCACTGACATAACATGTGTTGCTAAAAGAAAAGTTGCCCAGTTAGCACAGGAAGGTAGGTGAATGACTGCTGAGATGTTGAATGAACCACCTTTCTGATGGAAAACTCTCTTGCCTCATTTGGAAGCAGTGACCATGCCACATGTTCCCATAGTTTGATGTTGATCAGAGCTTGAGCAACCAACAAGACTACCTATTGGAGATGTCCCAGGTATGTAGACCTCTTTCTTTGTGAGACTACTTGTATTTGCTCTTAACTGCATAGCCATTGTCCTTCTTATTAAAGCTGCTTCATTTATGGTACACAGGAACATCAGAGATTTCTCCTGCATAGACATCTATACAAGATACATAATTAAAATATTTACTCTTTTAACGTTAATATTTGTACACATCAGTTACATATATACTTTAGGTGCTGGATAATGCTAACATAGGATATTGTACTTTGCTGTATTCATGACTGATTCTTTATATAGTACCTGCATTTTTGAACTTCCACTACCTGAGGTTGGAGGATATACAGCTTCTGATAATGATGGCAGGGATGAGCTTGCACAGTCATGGAGTACAAAGTAACTTGTTAGAAAAAGGGAATGTGACCATTTTATCTCCTACACAGACCATGAACACAGCCATTATCCCTGAAGACACACAGGGAACAGACATTACACAGGCTTGATAGGTTACTGTGGACACCAGTAGTTAGGGAAGGTTTGGTGCTCCCTAGGAGACACAAGTCAGAATCTGCCACAAGCACCTATGGATGGTGAGGTACATATACAGGGGTTGAGAATTGGTGTTTGCTAGAGACATAATTACCATCCATCCTCTGTGTTTGGTCTGTCAGTGGCCACAAACCAGGGTATGTGCAAGACCATCATGGAGGAATAGAGTAGTACCACCATAGCAATGGCAAGGTTATTAAAGGTGATGCAGTATGTGCAGGATGACCTATGGGAGTGCATGTCTCATATATGTAAAAGTTCTGATGTGCGTAATCACATGATGGGACATGCCATGTTCTCTCAAGCTTGCCTCCAAGAGTGAGGCACCTCCCACCACTTCCTCCAAAGATTGTAGCCATCGTGATCATGAATTCCCTTACTCATGTTTCTGCAGTGCTCACAGTTCCATGACTATATCTGTTGTGGAGGTATCTATTCTGAGGAGAGGATATCCTTGGGTTCATAACTGTTGTGACAATGGCAAGTGTCATAGCAGATGTCATACATGGTACACCAACATCTAGCCAGGGTTGTGGTGCCAGAATACCTACTCCTGGTAGAACTGACTCATGTGGGCAGGATTGTGCACTGGATGCTCAGATCTAAGCTGTGTATGACTTGGACCTGTTCAGTACATCAAGCCAGAGTGCTAAAATTATTGCTGAGGCTCTGTGCCTGCAGGCACATGCTTACATCACCATAAAACCCAATATATCTCACACACACACACACATACATACACACACACACACACACACACACACACACACACACACACACACACACACACACACACACACACACACACACACACACACACACACACACACACACACACACACACACACACACACACACACACACACACACACATCCAGTGACACTGGTCTTTCACAAAGCCTTTTACATTAAGTAAACCTCGCAAAGACACAGGAACACAGCGGCTAAATGCTTCTGAATGTATCAGTTGCTTAAAACATATGTTCAGCTCATCCAAAAGAACAATGGCTCCACAAATTGTAAAGGGAACGTTCTTTATTGTAAGGTCAGTAAGCGCTTTCACCCATAGAGGGCTTCATCAGACTGATGTACAGTCTGATGAAGCCCTCTATGGGTGAAAGCGCTTACTGACCTTACAATAAAGAACGTTCCCTTTACAATTTGTGGAGCCATTGTTCTTTTGGATGAGCTGAACATATGTTTTACGCAACGGATACATTCAGAAGCATTTAGCCGCTGTGTTCCTGTGTCTTTGCGAGGTTTATTTAATTTTTATCTGTAACAGGAACACTTTTCTCTTGGCTGGGATGTCGCAGCAGTTTGATTTTTAACTTTTACATTAAGTGTTTTAGTTTAGTAATCTTCAGGATTCACACATTTCCCACACACACACGTCTTTCATTTACCACCTGTGCAAGTGATTATAATTGTGCACTGCATTTTTTACATTATTTGCATTATGCCTGATACACAGAGTGGCCAGCCTATGCATGGACAAGCACAGACTAATGTTGGTTTTGTATGTATCACTTTTACTGTAGTGTACCTCCTTTATTCTGTCCACTAAGTCAGGAAGCCAGTGCTGCAACATACTGCACCTGCCTTTGTCTAACATGACCAGTCCCTTCACAGACTCCTCATAGGACTTAGCATTGACTGCCCAGTGTGTTGGTGCTGCTGCTCCTGCAAGTGCCCGCCCTGCTGTTACCACCTCCTACATATGATAATATGCAGCACTGCAAACATAGAAATTGTTTTTGCTCCTGGGCCAGGATCTAACTGCAGGGCACCACCGGATTAAATCAAACAGGGAAATGCACTTTCAGCAGCCCAAACCCATGCTCAGTAATGTTCCTGTTTTATTTTGTTAATTTCTTATGGATGGGTGTCTTCAGACAGGGTTCCAGGGCATATGCAGCATCACTAGCAAGATGACCCTGCGGAAGTCACCCCTCACAAAATACTGGCACAGGTCACAGGTGTGCCATATATGGGCATCATAATAATTGTCTGGGTGGCCTGCAAACACATTGTAGCTGGTACTGTGTGCATTACATACCACCTGGTAGTTGATAGAGGGATACCCTTCATATTTTATGTACCGCCTTTCCTGAGATGGCACATTTATTTCAATATGGGTACAGTCTATGTCCCCCAGTACTTCAGGAAAATGGGCTACATCACAGAAATCCTGCACAGCACAGGCTCTCCTTTGTGAAATATGGGAACCATATATGGTCCCCCACATGCTGAAGTATGGTGTTGAAAATCTGATGGAGAATTTTTGAGGAAGATGCCTGAGTTACCTGTAGGTTACTTAATGGTCCCTGTAGCTAATAAATGTAAAGCCACCTCTATATCTACTAGTTAACCACTCCACAACTCCTACAGGGCTGCAGACAAAGTCGACACATGTCCACAGTTTCATGCATGGTATCCATAGTAACCTGGTATAAGTCAACAAGGTCTGTGTGATGGAGTCTGTAAAAAGTTAACTATAGCCTGATGATGGTGCCACCAGGGTAGACAATGTGCACCATTACACACAGCAGTGGCAATAAGTGCCTCCTACAGATACACATTTACTAATGTGGTTACCACTAACATTCTTTAGAAATGCCCTTAGTATCAGTATAAACAGTCATCTGAGTTCACATATACAGGAGGCACCCCTTAGCTGCATTGCTTTTATCTTTTTGTGCCTGTCTCCAGAATCGTTTGTCTCATTTGCATATCACAAGCCACTCATTTTAATACTGCCATTTTGTGGCAATTAGCATATTCCAAGCTCATCCCTCCTGCTTGGCATTCCCCAGTAGCAGCATGTGTGTTTCTGGATCATACACACCTTGCAAGCAGGCACTTCTCACACAAATTCACATAGCATGATGTGGAAATTTTTTTTTAATCTGTTCCATGGTCATGAACAAAGAAAGATAATCTCTGAAAGTCAGCACATTCAAGACTTTGCTAACATAAAACATTAGTATATTATTTTCTTTTCTTCTAAGAGAGTAACAATGCTTATATGTAAGCTATGAAAGCTTGCTTGTGTTCTTACTCATGTAAAATCTCTTGCAGCTTATGCAGGTGAATTGAGATTAGATATCCTTAATGGGCACATCTACCTTCAAAAATAGTGGAAATCCTGTACTTTGTCAAGCATCTCTGTTCTAAGCCTCTCTTTTGATCATAGGTTCTGGCTACAAATAAGTCTATTAAAAAGATGCTTCAGATTAAAAAGATGAGTTACTAAAATACAACCCTGCAACACAGATATATTGATCTCATGGTATATTATATTTAATTCCCTGAGGGTGATGATTTAGAAAATGTGCAGAACTAATTATAAATGTTGACTTGCTAAATAAACATTTTGCTATGAAAGAACTCTGGAATTCAGAAACATGTCTACCATGAGTCTACCATGGGTATGTGTTGTAGTCTGATGTGACCCAAGCCTAGATGGAATCTATCAGCCCAAACTGCTACTAATTATGTCTGGCTCAGTGCAGATAGATTATTTCTTGCAAGAGTAGTTTGAAATGATGTGAAGAAAGATGGGAAGCAAGTAGCAGACGCAGTCTTAATTGTGTGCACATGCACTACATAGTGATGCTCTGAGAATGGGTGGAAGACAGAGTACATCCCCTCCAGCAATGTTTATATCTAGTTTTATTTTTAATGGGATGGAACTGGGTGCATATGAATGTAGGAATAGTAGTGCAACTAGCAAAGGATCATACATAAAGAAACAGGGGAGGTAAGAATGGGAAAATGGGAGTGAGAAGGAGTTTTTATTTTTTTGATGGACAATGGTCATTTTTTGAGAAGGAAGGGTAGGGAGCCCTCAATTATCCAGATTAGATTTTGATGCGTTCTTCATAAAATATGTGGTTTTCTAGCAAATCACTGTGGACTGAAGTCACTAAATAATGATATACATTTGAGTTTCAGATGTCATATACTTCAAAAAATGCATGCAAACACAAATCCTGTTATTCTAGCAACTACCTAAGTTTATAAGAGCAATATTTAAAATCTGCCTATATTTTGGGCCTTTGTTCCCCCATTATTTCACACCTTATCCAGATTTCTTGCTCTAAGGAGTTGAGAGGTATGGTGGGGAAGGGTATCAGGGCAAGGCAGTGGATGGAAAAAGGGCAAAGGTTTGGAAACAGGGCATACAAACAGAGAGACAAACAATCAAACAAAGCAGACAAAGACTGACAGGGGAGGAGATAACACTCATGGGGTGAAAGAAGAATTATAAACATGCTGACAAAGGCAGGACATTATTGATCAGGACAGATGGACAACAAACAGGGAAGGGTGGTGACGCACAGGGAACAGGAATACCATGATGGGGATGAGGGGTATAACCCTCCTGTTTCCACAATGCCTGGGCTAGACCCAGGAGGAGGAGGTCAGTCAGCACCATGTCTGTCCTCTTGAATGGGCCCCACTTGAGGTGATGAAGGCAGAGCCAGCCAATGTTGTGACTTCTGAAGCAGCCTGAGTTCCCTATTCAAGAAGCCAATGTAGTCTTACAGCCAGCAGTTTACCAACTTCCTTATCAGTTCTGACAATTCCTGCCATGTGAACAACTGCAAATCTCTGAGAGTGTCACCAAAGAGACAATGGCACCCTTCTCCTTTGAGTGACCACCAGAGGGCACAATGATGCCACCAGGTTGCAGCAAGTCTGGAGCTAAGTGGACTGCTGGAAGAAGATGGAAGGGGGAGATGACTATGCTAAGCCTCTGGCGCAACCATGGCAGTTGCAGTAGAATGTGGAAACAAATGGATAGATATAAAACTACAAATATCGAATCAAATATAAAAAAGAAGGATAGTGGCAAAGAGAGGGAGAGAAACAAAAAAGAAAACATTAGCATTATTTATGTAGCATATGCCCTATCAATATATTGGGTCTATATTAAAAGCATGAAAGCCCTAGTCACCAAATACATAAACATCAACACATATTCCGTGAACTACAAATACACCGAATGCCCTAAACTGCAAAATTCAAAACCTCGAACCGTTATACTTGTCCCACCCCACAGCTCGCTGCATACTACCTACCCAAACACACTAAATAAACCACATACATACACTAACCAAAACCCTACTTCTAACCCTACACTAAATCTTGCATATACCACCATGTATGCACTTACCTTAACCTGCACCCCAACCCTAAGGTCTGTAACTATCGCACACTTACCTTAAGAAGTTATACCCAAACAAACTAAATAATTCACATACATGCACTTAACAAAACCCTACTTCTAATCCTACACTAAATCTCACATACACTACCATCTATGCACTTACATTAACCCACACCCTAACCCTAAGGTCCATAACTATTGCACACTTACCTTACGGATCTATACCGCAGAAGGGCCAACCATGATGATTTGACGTTTCGGATTTTGCACTTCAGGGCGATCAATGTTTCCGTGGTTCGATGAAGACATGTCGGCATTTACATATTTGAGTAAGTACACCTTCGAGCTTCTAATATAGACCCCAATATATTATGTTTATTTCTTCCACAGAAGTTTTACATAATGCTACTGTGTGATGTGTATGTGTCAGTAGGAGATTTATACCTATTATGTGCTATTCTGTTATTAGTATTGTGCATATTGATGTGACTGTTTTACTATGGATTATGTATTTACTGGGGGAGAGTGGTAAACAGGTAACATAGAAAAGCATAGCTCTTAACCTCTTAGTACAAGAGATCTGGACAAAGCCTGACATAAATGGGGAAAATGCCTCAAAAATAGGGACAGATTTTGAATATTGCTCTTTTAAACTTAGAAATGTGCTGGAATAACAGGGGTTTTTAAAGATGCATTTTCTGAAGGATTTCAATTCTGAAACTCAAACATATGTAATTAGTTAATGACTTCAATCCTGAGATCATCCCAGTGATATTGAAGAAAACCACAAATTTTATGAGGAACAGACCAAAAATATGAGGCAAGAATCTGGACAATCTACAAAAATCTGGACAGTTGAGAGGTATGTAGAGTAAGCTGACTGCAAAGTACAGCAGACATAGTGCAACTTTATCCAGCAACCATGCAGGTTGTGAGTGTTTATAGCTTGTACCTCTACATACCCCATTTTTTCCTCCATCCAAATGTAGTGCAGATGTTAATGAATCATCTGGAGTATTACTAATGTGTTGGGAGACTATATCTGCAAGGAGTTACATCCATATTACTTTACGGTTCCCTTTATTTCCAACATGCTCACAGCGAACTGAACATAGTGAATAATCTAGCAAGGGTTTGTGGTCTCCATAGCAAGCATAAAACTTAAGATCGTTACCTTGATCATAGTGTGACAGGGCATTATATGTCAGGCCTGTGATACTTCAAATTGGTGTTTTAGTTGGCGGAGGGGTTGGGGTCAGCAAGGCTTGCACACACCTTCATACACTCTGAAGTGGTTGCATTTGCAGGATGCAATGCTGTTGAACCATGTTACCAGAGGTGTGCGTACACATATCATTTGATGTCCTTTCTGGGTTAAGGAAAGATTTCCCACATACATTGAACCACATAGTTATTTTGTATCATAGTGGTTCTCAAATACTTTTCTGTTCCTTTATCACCAACAGTGGGTGTTTCAATCTGCCAGAACCACCTGTTGATATCCTCCAACAGCTGCATGGTAGCTGTATGTTGGACTATGCAGTCTATACATCTACAGATGTGTGCACTATGTAGCATCACCCAGTGTACTTGCTTACCACTGCACTGTATGGATAACACATCCTGATAGTGCGGACATTACACCTTCCCAAAGAACCCATAGATTCATCCTTACACATTTCAGTGGCATATGGTTCTTGTAAAGTCTGGCCTGTAGATGTTATCACTGTGTAGGAGTATGTCAGGAATACCACATCTCACACAGGTGTATTTTCTTTCATTTTCAGATAGTCATAACACAATATGAGAAGCAAAGAAAGTGCAATTTCTAGCATGCAGAGAATGAAATCTTGCTTCAGGCCCTCAGTTTGTATGGTTGGCAGATGCTCAGTCATGAAAAATCTGACTAGGTCTTCCATGAGAATACCTGGAAGGACCTGATAACAGGTATAAATGGTTTTGGTGTTCAAAACAGATACTGTGATCAGGTTACACAACAGACAAGAAGTGAAGCTTGTTCAACCAGCATCGCTCCTCATGTGAAGAGCCAAAGCCACTTAGTAAGCTGATCATGACACTGTAAGCAATTAGCTTATTACAGTTAGATCTAAGTCACCCTCCACCCCCCAGCTCTTCCACTGAAGCACTGAAGACCAGGAAAAAAAAGGATGTTCCTTCCACTGGCATATCAACCAGGTGACCAGATTCATGACATGGCCCCTGCCCAGCCATTCAATTCCCATTTTTCTGCCCTGCCCCTAACCTTCCTTCAACATATTTCATTAAAAAAATCTTATTTCAATCTGTAGCAAACAGTTGCTACAGTTTATATCCTACAAATTAAGAAACCAACTGGAAAGTCCAACAAAGAAGCAGTGTATAGCTGACGAGCTATTCAGAAGTCCCAGTTAAACGAAAAGACCGCACAGGCACTAATGCTGATAATCTCTTTCTTTATTTCTCACACAATAAAAAAATGCTTCTGGTTAGGTTAAGCGCTTTCATCTACTGACGTAGATTTCAACAGTTTATATCCTGCCTACATGGAGCACTACATTTATTTTTACTTTGAAACTGTAGCAAACTGCTTGCTACATTACAATTTAGATCACACATGGAGTACTACAGCATTCAGGTTTGACCACAAATGCAATATCGGCCTTTAAAAGCTGTTATTGCATTACACAGAGAGAGATTGGAATAGGCTGCTTGTGCCCTCCCCTCCACCAACACTTTGCCCCTCTCACCCCAAACTAGCGACACTACTGGAACAGAACCCTAACATGTTAAGTGCTGCAAAAATGAGAACAGCCTGCCTTGCACAGGAGCACAGGGCCACTAGAGTAGAGTCTGCATACTGAATCACCATTGACAGAGGTGAAGGAGTTCCTGGCATTTCTGCATGGAGGCCCACACAGTTTCAACATCCACTGTGCAGTGAAAGATATCAGTGCAGAAGAAAGATGGCCATAATACCTGTTAGTAATGTCTCAGGTGGGTATGTCTTAACATAGACTAGTATCTACAATAGCACCTCACTTTGTGGGTGAATGCCACATAACATCCATGACAACTTTCTTTTACAGGAATATAGGGGATTCACGTTCAGAGGCTCGATGCACAAGGTATGTTGCCTAGTATTTTCTGTACTACTATATAAAAGTAATAGTAGTAGTGGCATGTTCACTGAACTGATAGTACTGGTGAAGGGTTATTAATTAGTATTCCTTATCTTCTGGTGTTTTCACAGGTGCTGTCTTATCAGGATCCTCCTCTGTGGCTCTATGCCTGTTTAATTTTGGGGTACTTTCTATCTCAGTTGATGGCAGCTTCACCATAGTATGGTCAGTGGACTCATTGTCAGTGGTAGACTTATACAATATTATGGTCTCATCCCTACTGAATTCCATGGACACCATTTCTGTATCTGTGTAACCTACCCCACAAACTGACTATGATCCCCAATTACACAAAAACACAGACACAACTATCTCAGTAATGATTCCATCAAATAAGGCATACTCCCCTGTGTTTTTTGCAAACTCCATAGACTATGAATATTAAAACAGGGAATGGCATCCTGGTGGCTGACAATACAATGGGTACCATTAATCTACCAAGCTATGTATGTCCATGGATGCTACCCAATGTTTTTTGCAGATTCATAATATAGGGACAGCAAGTTGCCACCATAGGCATTACTAAGATGGTTGGGTTAGTATGTAGTCTTTGTGATAACCTGAAGGATTACATGTGCCATATGTGCATTTCCATGGACATATGTTGCAGATGGTTTGCATGGAGTATCTCTGTGTAGCCACAAATCATGGGATACACACTTATAATGGCTAATCTGCCTCAACCTCCAGTGAAAGCCCAACATGGAAAAGAGAGAGCACTATTTGGCACCTGTAGGACCACCACCTCCACACCACCATCCAAAGTGAAGGATGCTAAAGGGCAGACTTAATGTAACATGAAGACAAGGTGTTCATGCAGAGCCCGCCTGTGGCATGAGCTACTGTTCACACTGATGGAGAGCTACATCCTTTCAGCATGGTGAGGATACTGCCTAAAACCAACTGAAGAGACGGGAATCTCATGGACAGAGACATAAGTGGGTAGCACATGCATTGCTTGTGAGAGACCTGGACCCGTCCACCAGACCCAAACACAGTGCTGCATCATTTGCTGGGGTTTTGTCCCAGCATGCATGCACAGACAGACACACAAAATCTCACATACACACTCAGTCAACACACAGACAGACATTCACAGATAGCTGTAGTACTCACCAACACACAATCATATACCGATGGAGACAACACTGCCTGCCAGGCCAATTGAATCAGCTTTCTCCACGTTCCTGGTTATGCCAAATACACACACACACACACACACACACACACACACACACACACACACACACACACACACACACACACACACACATGACAAACAATAAAGGCCACTTTATTGATTTTGTACACCTCAGAAGTCTTGTTTTCATCAATTGAATGACACAATACATACAGTGCACGGCTCTGCAACCCTCCATACCTCTTAACTGTCCTTGAATTTGCAGAACTTTCCAAATTTTAACTCAAATTTTGCTTTGTCTGTCAATTTTTGTTTTTACTTTTCTGGTACATCACTAAGGATGACAGTCAATCTATAAAGCCAGCTGTTATAGTTTTGTACTTCTTTTTGTTCAAAAATGCATGTCAATGCAAAACCTGTTGTGTTAACTTTTTAAGTGAATTAGAGTAATATTTACAAATTGTCTCTGATTTTGTGAGTTTGTCTTCTCATTATTGTTGGCTTTGACTCAAACATGCATACATAATTTCAAGCAACAGATAACTAGGAGAAATAAAACAGCATGTCCTTGTAACCACTACTGTAATTTGTTTTGCTATTTGAGTTAATTATTTCTTTTGTTTACTTACTTTTTTCTTTTGCTTGCTAAACGAACATAAAGGAGATGGCAGCCATTTGCTTTTTTTCAGTCTATGCATTGCAATGGCTTAATATGCTGCTATGAATCAATGCACTTGTTCTTTTCCAGGTGGTACATGTACATTAACACCCCATTGGGGAATGTCCATTCTCCAATAGAGTATCATTTGTAAAACTAAGGAATGAGTAGATAACCAGAGAAATGTAGAATCTGAACAAGTAACCTCACACTAATAGGCCCACCGACAAGTCTGTATCTCTCAAAGATATGGAGTCAGGGTTACGTGATACCACAGTTACAAACCCAGAATTTTATTTAGTTAATTTTTAATGTGGTGAGAAGGAAAGGTTTCTGTTGGTTGGCAAACTTTATTCCACCCTTTAACTACATGTAATGAAGAAGAGTAGGTCTCCATGTCTGTTGCCTGACATCAGAATTGATGACTTTTGAGTATGTGGACATCATGGTACATCTTGAGATATACCAGGTATGAGATCTTTAAAGGGGCAGACAAATTGGACAATATGAGTCAGTTAAATGTGCACTGAGGCAAGTTAGTTGAGCAGTTTTAGCCAACAAGGGAGATAATTGTTACCATTTGATGGATAATTATATGTGAATTGCATCACAATTTTTTTCAGTTTTTATTGGATGCAGAGCTAAACAAGACAGAGTGGCATCATACTGAATCTTGTTGTACAAGTAGTTATTTGACCAAGCTGCAGATAAAGATGGATAGCCAAGTTTATTTAAGTTGTATAGAAACAACTGATAGGCTCTCATACTGAAGACCTTCAGTAGGTCCAAATAAAGCTTCTTTGACATTTGGTATTTCAGTATTCTCAGCATGCAGAAAGATTCAGTATTTAGACTGTGCACATATAGAGAATATATATATATATATATATTATACTATATATATATATATATAGAGAGTATATATATATACCACAATCCCGACAATCAACAAAACAAATACCTTTTCCGAAAAACACACACAACATAAGCACACCAACAACCTTACAAACCTACACTAAACCTTACATACACAACTATCTATGCAATAACCTTAACCCAAACCCTAACCCTAAGGTCTGTCACTATCGCACACTTAGCTTTCCCGCACCCTAACCCTAACTCACTTAATCTGCCCCTAACCCTTAATTCTGTCACTATCACACACTTACCTTACCCGCACCCTAACCCTAACTCAAGCCCCCTGCACTCCTCACACTCCCTGCTATTTAAATATACCAACTCCAAGATTGCACTACAGTGAGGAAAAGGGAAATCTCCCATTTCACGCTGTATGCCTATCTTCCGTCAGCATTTTAAAGTTTTAAAACTTCGAACATATGATCTTTGATCATATGAATTTTGAAGTTTAAGCTTGAAAATTCTGTAGGGGACCCGTATATGTATATACATATATATATATATATATATATATATATATATATATATATATATATATATTGTTGTTGTTGTGTATTTCGGCTTTTCCTGGTTAGGGGTTGCCACAGCAGAACTCCGGTCTGCTAATGATTGGCAGTAGATTTTTTTTACGTGCTGAGTTGCCAGCCCTGACGCACAAACTTCAACGAAGGTGCGCCCATTCATGCATGTCTCCACACAGAAGACGCTTTAGCTGAGAATTGAACAGGACAATGTCTTACTGTGAGGTGACAATGCTACCGCAGCACCACCACCGTATATATATATATATATATATATATATATATATATATATATATATATATATATATATATATATATATATGTATATATATATATATATATATATATATATATATATATATATGTGTGTGTGTGTGTGTGTGTGTATATATATATATATATATATATATATATATATATATATATATATATATATATATACATATATATATATATATATATATATATATATATATATATATATATATATATACAGGTCTGTTGCTTATCATCAGATTTACATTTTGATGAATCACAGATAAGCAAACTTACTTACCTGAGGTCTACTGCTTATCATCAGATTTACATTTCGACGAATCACAGATAAGCAAACTTACCTGAAATCTCACTATGCCCAAATGCCATTTTGGTATGAAAGATTTTCACTTGAAGAATTATCTCCTGCCTCCCTATTTCTTTTCAACACCATTCCATATGCAGTATAAGTGACAAATGATCTTATTTATAAACGCATACTCTGACTGCTTATCTGAGGAATCTTACAGTATTTTTAATCTATCCCCTCCTTCATTATTTTTGTAGAACTGTTTTGTTATAATCTCCCTTTTACATGGCTCACATTTTTGGACATTAGCAAGGGGAAAGATGTGGTAAATCTATTTTTTAATCTAAGGCACTCTGTAATTGAGCTCTTTGTCTTGCAGGGGAGAATTCCTATATTGCATGAACATTAAGTGCATGGAAATGTAACAACCACAGTTAGTGGTTTGATTTCTTCAAGAGTTTTTTTTGACATGTACAGATCTTAGCTTATCTATCAGATGTTGGATAGTTAGGACTAGTGGTCATATGATCACTTCAGTTCTGTGCTAAATACTGTGGACCATGATCAGATACTGTTGCATTAGTATGCTCATGGCTTGAAAGCAGAACAGGGGATTTGTATATGTAATGCACATTCCCCTAACTGAGATGTGTATATTAGGCACAGTACATGCTCTAGGCTGGAACATGATTTATGTTCGGAAAACAAGGTTTTTGTTCTGCATGTACTGACGTGTCATAGGACCTGGGAATTATGTACAGTGAAGGACTGTGTAACAGGTACTACTCACACCAATTCAGTTACCATGTATTACCTTACAACCATTGCTTCACAGTCATGACAATGAAAATTTTACAGAGCATTTACAGCACATTTGAGCTCATTTCCCATGACTCTGGAGCACAGTTTTTTGACAAATATGCAAAGACTTTGCATCGACTTTTACATGCACTCCCAATGGAGGCATGTGTTTTATCACTAAGCAGGGGGGCAGTTTGTCATTTATTTATTTTGTTTGTTTGTTTACTAGGGAAGTACACTAATCACAATTTGCAGGCACAGCCCAGGTGAAGAAATTCACAAAAAAAATAAAATAGAACAAATTCAAAACATGGAGTAACCACAGACGGTAGAGAATCCCATGGGCAATTGAAACAATATGCAGCTATTATTAACTGAGTAGAAAAACAAATATGAATTCATTTTAGCAGTAAATATGAAAGGAAAGCAGCAGGTGGGAACAGAGGGTCCAAGCAGACGTAATGCAGGTGAACAGGGAATTAGATGATGTGTCCATTGGAAAAGCACTTACAGTCAGATTTCTGACTGGGGTGTCATTTCAGTTTTGATTTAAAAGTGGGGAAACAGGAGACTTCTTTTAGATGGGAAGACGTATTGTCTTAGCCTGGGTGCAAGAATGCAGAAAGAATGATTGGTACAGTGCAGTTTGATTTAGGTGTCTGGAGTGAAGGAGTTAATTGGCAGATATAGCAGAGATTGTAGTGGTGGTTTTATTATGGAGTTTGGTTGCAAGAGGAGGGTAGTGCAGTGGTGTTCCTAAGGTGAGGAATTGGAAATAAACTGACAGCATTTTGTTTTCAATGGACTTTAGGATGGATTGTTTTTTTAGAGGTTGTGGCTATGATGGAGAGTTTGTATTCAGGTTAACCAAGAAGGACTAATTTGCCTATTACTGCTCTAGTTGATCTGGAAAGAAAGAGATATATTTTACAGGGCCAGAATAAATGAGAACTGATCTTTTTCCTGGTGCTTTCAGAGATTCTTTAGAATTTAAATGTCTGACCTAGTCATATCCCTAAGTATTTAAAGGATGTGGTTGTTTCTATCAGGGAATCATTGAAATCTGTGAGGTTGGGATTTTTAGGTGTTTTTCAGCTTTTGTGAGTTTACAAATGTCATACTTCTAGTTTTGGAGGGATTTAAGAGTAGCGTATGGTCATTTAGCCAAGAATTAGAGGAATTAATGTCAAACTGAAAGTGGGTTTGAGTAGCTGAATGTAAGAAACTGGATCAAAGGATGACGATATCATCTGCATAAAGAGTGATAGGAATGTTAGGGCGGTCAGACGGCAGTTTGTTAATAAAAATTGAAAACAATAGTGGGGTGAGTATGAATCCCTGGGACACTCTTCTGCTGAGGTGTGCAGGAAAAGATAGGAATGAGCCTATTTTGACTCTGAAATAGCTATTTGTAAAGAGAAATGTTGGAACAAGTTAACAGTGGTGACTAACCTCAATATCTTTGAGGGAGTGAAGGAGCAGGAAGTTGTCAATAACTTCAAAAGCTTTGGTTAGGTCAATGAAAATAGCTCCTGAAAAACGTCCTTATCTATGCTGAAAACAATCTCATCTGTATGAGACCATAATGCTGCCACAGTGCTCTGGCCAGCCGAAAATCCATGCTGTTTAAAAGTGTAGAGATTAAACTGTTGGAGATAAGTGGGCAGTTGGTTAGAGATTAGTTTTTCATGTATTTTCCCACGTATAGGGAGGATGGAGATAGGGCAGCAATGGAAGGCATTTTCTGGCTAAGGCTGTTTGGGAAGTGGTTTCACAAGAGCAGTTTCCTATATGTCTCTCATTGTGTTTTGAGTTAAGCAGAGGTTATAAATGTGTAGAAGAGGTGTGGTAAGGAGCGATATAACCAAATGGAGTAGGTTGTCTGCACCAGTGTGCCCCCAAGGATATGCTTTCTAGTAGGGGCTCATGGTCTTTGTGAGTAACGTTCTTAAAATAGAAGTGGAGCAAAAGAAGATGAGCTGGGTGGGTTGGGGGGAGAAATAGAGATTGCAGTACTAGGGAGGAGGCCGAATTCTTTCAGAAAGTCTGAGACTGAAAGTTGACCTTGAGAGGTCTGGATGGCTATAGGGGAGGAAATGGGATCTGTGGATTTTTGGCCTCTGAGATTGACTTTCTGTCAGAAATGTTTGGGATTGCCTATCAAAGCAAGTTGCTTGTTTTTGAAATAGGTGGTTTTGTGCCTGCATATGGCATGCATAGCTAGGTTACACAGAGAGAAATAAAGGCAGTACAATTGTTTAGTGAAGGGGGAGGTGTCCAATAAAGACCACTTATTATCCTCAAGTTTGAGCAGAGCTTTCAGTTTAGTGGTTACCTATGGGGGTTTGTAGTATTTGAAGTGCTGTGTGAGAGGGAAGAATTTGTCTTGAAGTTGAAGGAGGAGATGTGTAAAAGCTGTGGCAGCTGAGGTGGGGTTTTTAACTTCATAACGAGAAAGCAGTTAAAAGTCACTAGGTGAGGTTTACCATATTGATGGTTATTCTAGGTCTAAAGGTAATTGGTTTGGAGGGTGGTTATGGTGACGTGAAGGTTATATGGGATTGGTCACTGAATAAAGGTGGAAGAACAGTTATACTGGAGATGATGAGAGGGTTGTTATTGATTAGAAGATTCAAGAGGTTTTTGGCTTTTTGATTTGGAAAGGTAGTGCAACTGACTAATTGCATAAGGTTGATAATGGCTAAGAATTCAGCAATGCCATTTCTCAGAGAGCCTAGGTCATTTAAGTGAAAATCTCCTAGCATAATAATATTTTTATATTTGCTTGCAGCTGAGCTGATAGTAAGAATAAGGGGTTTAAATTCATTAAGAGAGGCTGGAGAAGGAAGATAAGCCACTGCTATTAGAAAGTGACTGTTCTTCCAGGAGGGAAGTTTTAGAAGGGTCCCTAAGAGTGCAGTATCTCAGGAGGCATTTGCCTGAGCAATGATAGTTGGGTTAAGTTGTTTTTTTGTATAATGAATGAGGAGTGTGCTTCACCTAGTGTTTTGCCAGGTCTAGTGCATTGGAGGTACTTGTAGTAGAAAAGTAGATGCTGAAAATTAGTGCTGTTTTATTTGAGGCACGTCAGCTTTAGCCGGCTAACATCTACCTGAAATCAGTTGGACGTATAAGTGAATTTAAGCACACTTTTATCTGCTCTTTTGCATATAGTATTTAATTTATTTATTTGTGTTTTTCACTGAATATTAACTCAACTGAAGTTGTGGCTGTCTCTCTACAGAGTACTTTTTAGAATTTCTGTGTAGCCACTGGTAGCAGTGGGGGGTAGTTTCAGCTCATCACTAACATTCTGTCTTGCCTTATATAAGTGGTACATTTTGCGTTATCTCTGCTTAAAATCAGAGCTTTGGTCGGCTAAAATTTACCTGAAATCAGCTGGACGTGTAAGTGAATTTAAGGACACTTTTATCTGCTTCTTTGCATATAGTATTATATTTAATTTATTTATTTGTGTTTTTCACTGAGTATTAACTCAACTGAAGCTGTGGCTGTCTCTCTACAGTTAGTTTCCCACCCAGCCTCCCTGTTCTTGTTTTGGTATTAATGTTGGTGGCTTTGAAATTGCTCTCCCCTCTTGTAGATTTGTTTTTGGATACTCCTTCTGGGCCCATCTCATTTGCTCACTCAACTGAGTGCAGTGAGATCATATTCTGATTTCAGGCACTCCTACTGTGTACAAGGAGAGCATTTGGGAAGGACAACCCCTGTAGCCTCTTAATCCTGCTCAGTTCCTTCCCTCAAAAAAAAAAAAAAAAAGTGTATGTGTATATATATATATATATATATATATATATATATATATATATATATATATATATATATATATATCTTATTCATCTGCTCTTACTGTAACTGTCTTAGTTGCTCTTCTGCGTGCTATCTGTTCAGTCGCTCTTACTCTACATTTATTACTGCTTGTTAGTAGCCTTCTAATTTACTGCCTTCTGCACTTGTTTTTTAGTCATTTGTTAATTTAATTGCATTTATTTGAACTGTATTTGCCATAGTGTTGCTACACGCTTGGGTGTGCTGGCCTGCACTACAATTTGAATTGTATTTACTGCTGTTTTAGCTGCTTTTCTGTAACAGAAAAAAAATTTAAGCTTGTTTCCTGCCTTTCCTGTAACTAGTCAAGTCCAGATACAGACTTGCTGTATCCAGGACTGTTGGTAAGCTTCTGAGCCTCCCATGGCTTTCTGTGTTGGAGGGAAGACTTCTAGCTTATCAGTGGGAGTGGTAAGCACTAGGTAACCTATCTACCACAGGAGGAGTGGTTTCTGGCCCAGAAATTATAGTTTAATGGCCATTTGGGAAGCTTTTCCATCTCCTTCAACCTTCTGATTTAAAAGCCTGTGTTTGTGCTTATTTCCTGCCTTTCCTGTTACTAGTCTAGTCCAGGTACAGATTTGCTGTATCCAGGACTCTTTGTAAGCTTCTGACCCTCCCAAGCCTTTCTGTGTTGGAAAGAAGCCTTCTAGCTTATCAATGGGAGTGGGAAGCATCAGGTAGCCTATCTAACACAAGAGGAGTGATTCCTGGCCCAGAAATTGTAGCTATTGGCTGTTTGAGCAGTTTGTTTTCCATTTCTTTCAACTTTCTTGTTTGAAAGCCACACTTGTGCCTGTTTCCTGCCTTTCCTATAACTAGCCTAGTCCAGGTACAGATTTGCTGTATTCCAGGACTCTCTGTAAGCTTCTGAGCCCCCCCCCAAGCCTTTCTGTGTTGGAGGGAAGCCTTCTAGCTTATCAGTGGGATTGGTAAGCATTAGGTAGCCTATCTACCACAAGATGAGTGGTTCCTGGCCCAGAAATTGTGGCCATTTGGGCAGTTTTTTTCCATCTCTTTCAACAATCTGGTTTAAAAGCCGCACTTGCGCTAGTTTCTCACCTTTCCTGTAACTAGCCTAGTCCAGATACAGAGTTGCTGTATCCAGGACTGTTGGTAAGCCTCTGAGCCCTGCAAGCCTTTCTGTGTTGGAGGAAAGCCTTCTAGCTTATCAGTGGGAGTGGTAAGCACTAGGTAGCCTGTCTACCATGAGAGGAGAGGTTCTTGGCCCAGAAATTGTAGTTTATTGACCATTTGGACAGTTTGTATGTCTCTTTCAACTTTCTGGTTTAAAAGACCACATCTGCACTTGTTTCCCATCTTTCCTGTAACTGACCTACTGGTAGTACTAGAAAGCCTTAAACTGATACAAGCCTTCTAGCTTAGGAGAGAGACTTTGGAGTGACTAAGTATCAGTTTTCTGTACTTTCTTGCTGTACTTAACTGTTTTCTGCCTAAACACAGATTTTCCAGCATTTATTGTGATTTAAAAGCTTGGGCAGCCGCGGTTAGCATTGCCGCCTCACAGCAAGAGGTTCTCCAGTTCAATCCTCGGCTGGGGTGCTTTCTGTGCAGAGTTGGCATGTCCTCCCTGTGGTCGCGTGGGTTTCCTCCGGGTGCTCCAGTTTACTCCCACATCCCAAAGACATGCTGCAGGTGGATTGGACACTCTAAAATGGCCCTAGGTGTGCGTGTGAGTGTGCCTTCTGTGGAAGGTTGGGCGCCGGGCTGGCAACTCGACACCGTAAAACTCCACTGCCATTCAATGTGCAGACAAGGTGATCTGCTGTGGCGACCCCTAACCGGGAAAAAGCCAGAAGAAGAAGATTGTGATTTAAAAGCTTGTTTTTTTCACATATTGTACTTATTTGACTGCCTGCACTTTTAAAAAGTTGTTTTTTTTGTTTAAATAATTTGTTTAACTGTTGTAGGCTACACACTAAAGTGTGATAGCCTTTTCTGATCGTTTGTAGTTATTTAAAGCTGTTTTAAGTGTATTTTTTACTGTTTTTGCCTCATCTTTTCAAAAAAAACAAAAAAAAAAATCCTTGTTTCCTGCCTTTCTAAGCTAGTATAGTCCAGTTTTCAGGCTAGTACTAAATTCAGGGATGTAATACTAGTTTCTGAGTTGCCCATACCTTACTTGGATAGAAGGAAGTTTCTCTGTTCACCTTTGAGAGGGGGGAGCTTTGAGCAAGCTATCTGTCCCTGGAGGAGTGGTTCCAGCCCAGAAGTTAGTAGTTTATTGGCCATTTTGGGCTAATTTCTATCTCTTTCATTTCTCTACTATAAAAACTGCGTTTGCACGGTTTTGTGCACCGGGCAGTGCCGGTTAGCTACGGTTAAATTATTCCCAGTTCCCCTAAGTCTCCTCTTCAGTTTTTCCCTTGAAACTAGTCTAACTCTCAACCTAAGCACTCAAAAAGCATCTTACAGCCCAGCACTTGCTCAGACCTAATAGCAAGCACTAATATACCATGACACTGATTGCCCAGCAGGGCAAGGCTCTTTATTCACCCCTCACCAACCAAGCGACTAAGCAGCTCACCCTACTATTCAGGCATGACCAAAGGGCAACTTCAGGTACACTCTCCAGTCCAGCTGGTGAATTTGGGTATCCTGAGGCAATGTTACAACTGCCTCATGTACACAGACAACCCTCTTCTCCTACCACAAAACACTAACTATGCGAGAGATGCAATTATACAGCCAAACTGGAAGCTAAGCTGTCTCCACCCAAGAATGGAACAGACAGTCAAGATGAGAAGGTTAACACTTGCACCACAACTCCAGCCACACACAGACCTACTAAAACAGCACTGGCAAAAAATACACATTAATACACAAAATCATACTCGGAGGCTCTAAATAAAAACCTGCAAAAGCATCAGAGACCTCCAAAGCAGACACCCAAACAACCTGCACTTCCCGTCACAAACCAGACAACACACAAAACACAAATTCAGTTTGCCGCACAATCACAGCCGTTAAGGCGAAATAGCATACCTAACACACTAGTAATAGGTGACTGTATAGTCAGGCACACTGATGTCCCACTCACTAGGCTGGACAAGCAGAAGGTTACTGTTAGCTGCCTGTCGGGAGCCAGAATCCATAACATAACACAAGCATTCAGGTCACTCCTGAACAAGTACAAATATGACTCTGTCATTGTTCATGTTGGTGTGAATGACCTGAGACTTACCTCCTTGGACTACATGAAAAGAGACATGGAAGAGCTCTCTGATCATGTAGCCCAGGCTGGTATGACCTTGACCCTGAGTAGCATCCTGCCCTCACCAAGAATGATACCTCAGTATAAAGAAAAAAATATCAATTTCAACAACTGGCTAAGCTTCTGGTGTCATTCAATGGGGATCCAGTGTCTGTCAGCCTGGGACAACTTGCTCGACAAGCCACATTGCTTCACAAGAGACGGCCTGCACCTGTCACCCCTAGGCTTTCAAATACTGGCCAAGTGCCTTTTTTAGGCAAGGCTCAAAAGTCAAACCCACCTCTGTAAACAGCACAATTAATAAAAAACTGAGGGTTTTGCTACTCAACGCCAGGAGTTTAAATCTCAAAATGCACACGCTCAAAGCACTCCTCAGTATGGAGAATGTCGACATCTGTGCAGTAACTGAAACCTGGTTCAAGGCTCCAGAGAGCACCGCAGCACTACCGGGCTACAACTCATACCACACGTTTCAGCCACGGACCACTGACCGAACCATAAAAGGAGGGGGTGTATCCATATTCTTCAAGGATACCTACACCTCCAGGTTAGTGGCACAGCATGATACCTCTGAGATCATCCATGTGCAACTAACATTGGGCAAATGTGCAATGAAAGTTGTGACCTGCTACAGATCACCCTCCATGACCCATGACCACCCCTCCACCTTTCTGGAGACACTGGAAAACATGAAGGTCCTACCAAACACCCTGATATTGGGCAATTTCAATTACCCTACCATTCACTGGGAAAACTACTCGAGTACAAATTCCCAGGCCCAGCACTTCCTGGAATTCATCATCTCAAATGCCCTGGATCAGCTGGTAAACTCCCCTACCAGAGGTGAAAACATATTGGACTTGGTCATCACCAACATGGGCGACAGGTGTTCCACACTGGAGGTCAACCCGTCACTGGCTAGATCAGACCATAAACTAATCACTCTGGATGTCCACACCCCACCACCACCCCCAACTAAGGAAACCACAGTAAAACACTTTTCTAAAGAATACTTCACCTTACTTAAGAGAGAGGTGGTAAGTTTCACAGTCCCCATGCTAAAGGATAATGCTGCCCATGATGCAGAAACCTTTATAAATGCACTCTATGAGCACCTACAAGGATGCATGGATTGCGCCATCCCTAGCAAATCCAAGACTCACTCCTCTAATAGAAGGAAACCAGTTTGGTGGAACCCTGCAATAAACAGGCTATACAATAGAAGGAGGAAACTAGTTTAGAAAAAAAGCAAATCCCAAGAAGGAAAGACATCACTGATCAGTATCAGTAAGAAACTGAGATCACTCATGAAATCATCCAAGGCTAACTTTGAAAGAAAAATAGCCAAGGATTCAAAAGATAACCACAAAGCCTTCTTTAACTATGTTAAGAATCTAAGTGGCAACTCACAGATATGCACTGAACTAGTGCAAAATAGCACAAAATATACTGAACCTACTGATATTGCCAACATCCTGGCAGATAGATTCAGTGCAAACTTCACCGCCTCTCACCTCCAAAACGGCCCACAACAATACCGGAAAAGTGTAGTGTCCCAAAAATCACAGACACACAGGTGAAAACAGCCCTTTCAAAAGCCAAAAACGCAGCATCAGTGGGACCAGATGGTGTCCCAGGCTGCATCTTGCATGAACTACAGAACGAAATAACCCCCCACCTAAACACCCTGTTCAGCCTCAGCCTCTCCACAGGCTACATGCCCATAGAATGGCACACAGCAACAGTGATTCCTCTCCACAAAGGAGGGGCCACAACTGACCCTGGTAACTATCACTCCATAAGCCTGACTAGCCTGTTCTGCAAGCGCATCATCATGGAACTCATTAACCAGGACATTGGGAACCTCCAAACACTTGACCTGACCCAGTTCGGCTTTGTTAAGGGCAGATCATGCCTACTAAGTTTGGTTGACTTCTTTGAGATAGTCACCAAGGCCATAGACAAGTGAAAGGTGGTTCACACAGCATACCTTGACCTCGCCAAGGCTTTCAACACCATTCTCCACTCGGGTATTACAGAAAAACTAACCAGCCTGAACATAAACCCCTACATCATGAGATGGGTTGCCAACAGACAGAACTCACACGGTAAAAATAAAAGGCTCCAGGTCCGACTCTAAACTAGTTATAAGTGATGTCCCGCAAGGCTCGGTCCTGGGACCCCTACTGTTCGGCATATACTTCTCAGAAGTACAGGCAAACCCAGGAGGACTATGGTTAACCAAGTTTGCCAATGACTGCAAACTGGGAGCCATAATTGACTCTCCGGCTGACACGGACATCCTCCAAAATGGCCTTACTGGGACAGACACCTGGTGTCAAAGTCATGGCCTCAAGCTAAATGCCAAAAAGTGCATAGTCATCCCTTTTGGGAAAAACAAAACACCCACAAATTACCACATAGGTGGCAGCCCCCTTAATACAGTAGAGGTAATAAGAGATCTGGGGACCCAGGTAGATAGTAATCTCTCCTTTGACAATCATATTGCCAAAGTAGTTAGGAAATCCTTCTATGTGGCCCATCTAATTACTAAAGGGTTCGCATCTAGAAATAAAGAGGTTATAGTGCCCCTCTAATCATCACTCATTAGACCCATCAAAGAGTACACTGCCCCATTTGGGATGTACCTCACAAGACACTTTCAATAGCTGGAAAGACCACAAAAGTACCTCACCAAGAGGATTACTGGTCTCAAACATATGTCATATGCAGCCAGACTGAAAAACCTTTGGCTGCACTCAGTGGCATATTGCTTACTCAGGGTTGATCTCTGCCTGACTTACAAAGCCATGTCCAACTCAGAATTGATGGATATGCTCCACCTAAAGAAATCCAAGTCACTGCGAGCCACGCACTCTAGTGAGCTAAACCTCACCACAACAATAAATAGAACATGCTGGAGGGATAGATTTCTATCACAGTGACTTCCCATGCTTTGGAACAAAATTCCAAATTACATCAGGCAGCACCCCTTACTAACACTCTTCAAAAGAAACCTTGACAAGTGGATGGGTAACAGAAAATACACCCCTGGGATCACTTCATTGGCTCTGCTTGACAATCAGTTAATTAATCAATGGGGTGGCGAAAGCCGACACACTCTGGCTAGGCTTATAAATGCCCTTGGGCAGATAGCCTAGTACCTACCTATGAACCTATGAACCTAAGATACTGTTTATCTGGTCAAGTTAATAAGAGATACTTTGGATGTTAATTAAAGCACAGAAGAGAGTGTAGGTGTATGGAAATGTTATGGGTATGGTCAATGGAACATGGATTGGATTCAGTATTGGCTTTGAGGAGGGGTATTAGCAGGAATGAGGTGAATTTATAGAAGTTTTTAGGAAGTTTGAGTTGGAGTTTTTGGGCTTTGGCAGGTTTGAAAGAAATGAGGTAAAGTGAGTATGAAGTTGGTGTTGTGTGTGAGTGTTAGGTAGAGAATGGAGTGTATAAAAGAGTTGGGTAGGTCTTGGGGTTTCTGTCAGTCATTGTCAGGCTTTGTGGTAGGCTAGTGAAGGGTTGGTTCAGATATGGGAGAAGAGATGTGGTTACTGATGGCATAGTGGTTAAAGGAAGGAGGAGTCAGATGCTGAGATGGAGAAGCATTGTGGGAGGGTAGCGGTAGAAAGGGAAATCTCACGGGACCAAAGAGGGTACATGGAAAGGTAAAGGCTTTAAGAATGATGTGCTGTTTCATTGTTATGTGATTTGTAGTGTTTTACACTGTACAGTAAACACACAAATCAGTTTTCTGCCTGCCTCCTCTAGCTTCCTAACATTCGGATTTTGGTGCTCTGCTGCATTAGGTTTCGCAACATATCAGTTTGTGTGTGCGATGGTGGATTTTTTCCATGAGTGGTGTGGTTAGTGCACACCTTTAAATGTGTAATTTCTACATCTGGCAGAGGCGTATACATTGTAGTATCTGCTTTCTGCATTAGGGATGTCAGTCAGAGCTCATTTATAATATGTAGTGAAACCTACACTACTCCATGTATACACCATTGTACCAGTACATTGCAGATTGCAAACTGTGTAGGTCTCTATTAGGCATTCTTTAACAGACAGACACCATGTGTGCAAATCTGTCTGAGAGCTTTTAGCGTACTGAACAAACCTTGCTCATATCATGTTTCTTGACTAAAAAAACGTTTTAGTGGTAAACAACACAGTCTAAATAAACAGTCTTGATACTAAAGCAAATATATTCCTACTTTACTTTATGGTCTTCCCAGAAGTAGATCAAACATTTCTTCTCTTGGATTGTTATGGTGGTAGACCTTATACACAACTCAGTTCAGAACTTCTTGCACTGACCTTCACAGGCGATATAATGAACCATTATACATAAATGTTATTGTGTGAAACTCGTGTATTTTTGCAAGAAACATCTTTCTTTTTCCTTAGCTAATTAGCCATTATTAATTTATCAGTGTTAAGCAACTATTCTCTTCCAATATTGAAAAGTAGCCTATTTCTCTAGCTTTTTGTAGCTCCTTGTCAATGTATCTGCATTTCTGAATCATTCTCAGTAGGCACCTGAAAATCCTCATTGCCTTTTTTATTCAATGGCAAAAAGGGGGAATCATCTAGTAAACTGTCACTTTATCACCAAGCAAATCAGACTGCTGCTCTGGCAATTGTGAAGGGTTCCAGATATCTGTTTTATACATCTTTTTCCTGGTTTATACAATTTACTTTATTCATATGTTTGCAATCACAGCATTTTGTTTTGCTGCCTATATAGTGCTTTTTGTGCTAACATCTATAACAACATATTGTCTGTTTCAACTAAGACCTTTTGACTTTTTTCCCATAAGTATATTTTTGGAACTTTTCTCAACCATATATCATGACAAGCATTTTTTGCTGTACATCTAAGAACATATGTTCTGACATTTTGTATGCCTCTAAAGACATAAATAAATTATTTTTCTGAATAACTGGACCAGTTCTATTCTGGTGGGTATATATACTGGCAATACAGCTGACCTATTCACAACAAATATTTCAGAAAGGATGCTAATGTCACTACCTATTTAATAGTTATAAGGCTCTTTTGTATTTATGTATTTGGTTGTCTGTTTACTTATTAGTTTATTTACTTAATTATGTGTTATTCTACTTTCTGAAACTATTCATCATCCTCATCCAATAATTATTTGATTGTGAGGAAGACAGAGGTTTCAAACTCTTGTTAAAAAGCATGAAATTGTTAAAGACAGTGACTGCTAAACAAATGTGTAGAGCAGGAGAAAATAAGATGGAAGATTAGCTGCCCAGATTTAGATAAGGATGCAGTGCAAATAAAACAATATTTACAGTGAGACATATAGTGGAAAAGAAGCTGGAGATGAGGAAAGAAGCTAAATGTAGATTCCTGGACTGGAGAAAGCTTATGATAACATCAACAAAAAATTTATTTGGGCAGTTGTCTGATGGTTTGAAGTCCCCAAAACATTGTAAGAATTAGTTTAGCCTTTCCATAAGGATCCAGTGACAAAGTATGAACAATGCTGGGATTCATACAATGGTTCACAGAGGCAGTGCAGGTACATCAGGGTTGAGCTGTATGCAAGATCTTGTTCATATTGGTGATGGACTACATCAGTTAAAGAGTACAGATCACCAAAGCTGCTATATGCAGATGATGTGGCTCAACACAAAGACTCTGAACTGGAATAGCAAATGAAAGGAAACGGGAATGAATAAATAAATGCACAGGCAATGAAACTGACTATGAGCAAGATAGTGATCATGACAGCAAATGAATGAATCAGATGATGCTTTAAAATAAGATAGACGGGGAAGTAGTGGAATAGGCTAACAGTTTCAATTATCTGGGCAGAGTAGTTGAAGAGAAGTAAAGTCTAAACGAGGAGGTCAAAGCTAAAACTGAAGGTACTGCAGCCAAGGAGCAGAAAGTGTCCAGGGTAGTATGTGACAGAACTATGCCAAAGAATTTAAAAAGAAAGGTGTACCAAACCGTGGTGGGTGATCAGTGCCTCCATATCACACAGAAAACTGGACAGTGAAAGCAGATCAGTTAAGGAAGTTTGAGGTTTTATAGACAAAGTGACAGAGGTGGATAGTATGACGCCCAGAGTGAGACAGATGAAGTAATGAGAGCAACAGAGCAGAAGACACAGTAGCTCCAATCAGAGAGGAAAGCAAGGAGAACAGATTACGGTCTTTCAATTACATGTGAAAGAAAGCAGAAGATTATTTGCAAAGCAGATTTAGAAGAGAAGAAGAAGCAAGCTAAGATGATGTCCAGCCAAGAGATGGGTGAACTGCATAAAAGAAAACCTACAATAGCTGGTGTTATTTTGAAAGTGGGTAGGGAAGCAGCTCTAAACAAAGAAAGGTGGAGAGAGATGACAAAACAGCATGGCCAAATGTAAAAATTGAAAAAAGAGGCTTGATAATGATGATGATGATGATGATGATTTCTGATATATTCAAAATAAAGTTCTGAAAGTATTGCATTATTTTAATAAAGCTCACAAAAGTCTGTTTATCCTCTGAAGCAGGCATTTGCACCACTGTTTGTGACTTACTCAATATATGGTTTCTAGCCTTCAAACATCAGGACGGAATAGATATTATCAGAGGTATATAGGTTCATAAGTTCGTAGGTAGGTACTAGGCTATCAGCCCTAGGGCCTATATAAGCCTAGCCAAAAAGGTTCCCTGGCTTTCGCCACCCAAGAAAATTATTTTCCTGTACCCCAAGCAGTGCTAAGTGATCACTGGGTGAATTTTCTATTTCCCATCCAGTTGTCAAGATTTTTCTTAAAGAGGGCCAATGAGGAGCTTTGCTTGACATGAACGGGTAGCTTGTCCAGAGTATGGGAAGTCTCTGGGACAGGAATCTATCCCTCCAACATGTTCTGTTTATTGTGGTGACAAGGTTTAGGTCCCTGGAGCTTGTGGTTTGGAGAGATTGGGATTTCTTTAAGTGTAGTATGTCCAACAGCTCTGGGTTTGACATAAGGCAGAGATCGCCTCTGAGTAGGCAATATGCGATGGAGTAGAGCTGGAGTTTTGTGAGACATTCTACGTATGGCATCTGTTTGAGGCTGGTAATCCTCTTAATGAGGTATTTCTGTGACCTGTCCAGTTGTTGTAGGTGTCTTGTGAGATACATGCCAAATGGGGCATTGCACTCTTTAATGGGTCTAATGAGGGATGAGTAGAGAGGAAAAATGACCACCTTTTTTCTAGAGGAGAACCCTTTTGTGATGCGGTGTGCCACATAGAATGATTTCCTGACTACTGTCACAATGGGGTTATCAAAGGAGAGGCTACTGTCCACCTGTGTCCTGAGGTATTTTATCAGACTTTCAGTGTTTAGTGAGCTTCCACCTATGTGGTAGTTCATGGGAACTGAGTTTTTCTCAAAGGGGATGAAAATGCACTTCTTGGCATTGAGCTTGAGGCCATGATTTTGACACTAAGCATCTGTCTCTGTGAAGCCCTTTTGTAGAATGTCTACATCATTAGGTGATTCTATTATCACTTCCAGTTTGCAGTCATCTGTGAACTTTGTTAACCAAAGACCTTCTGAGTTGGGCTGCACTTCAGAGAAGTAGATGCCAAACAGGAGAGGACCTAGGACCAAACCCTGTGGTACTCCACTCATCACTGGTCTGAAGTCGGACTTGCAGTCGGCTACTTTTACTGTGTGGGTTCTGTCAGTGAGCCAGTTGGCCACCCATCTTGTGACATAGGGATTTATGCCCGGTTTAGTGAGTTTATCTATAATTCCAGAGTGGGGGATGGTATCGAAAGTCTTGGCGAGGTCAAGATAAGCTGTGCGCATTACCTTGCCCTCATCTACGGCTCTAGTGACCGCTTCAAAGAAGTCAATCAGGTTTAGTAGACATGATCTACCTTTTACAAACCCAAACTGAGTGGGGTCCAGGGTTTGGAGATTGCCTGTGTCTTTGTTTATAAGCTCCAATATGATATGTACCATGGCCTTGCAGACCAGGCTTGTCAGGCTAATGGGGCGGTAGTTTCTGGGGTCTGTGGTGGCACCCCCTTTATGGAGTGGGATAACCGTCACTGTGCGCCATTCAATAGGCACATAGCCTGAGGTGAGGCTATGATTGAAAAAGGTACTTAGGTGAGGTGCCAGTTTGTTCTGTAGTTCGTGCAGTACGCAGCCTGGGATATTGTCTGGTCCCATGGATGCTGTGTTCTTGGCTTTGGAGAGTGTAGTCTTTACTTGTTCATTCATGATTACAGGGTCTTTGCATTCTTCCTGTATTGAGATGGGCCCTTTGGCGGGTGAGGGGGGAGGTAAAGTTAGCACTGAACCTATCTGCCAGGATTATGGCAATATCGGTTGGTTCTGTACATTTAGTGCCATTGTGCTGTACCTCAGAGCAGATCTGTGTGTTGCCATTGAGATTCTTGACATAGCTGTAGAAGGCTTTGTGGTTGTCTTTGGAATCAATGGTGATTTTATTTTCATAACTGGTTTCGGAGGATTTTATGAGGGATCTCAGCTTCTGGCTGAGGCTAACCAAGGAGTTCCTCCAATCATGAGATTTTACTCTTTTTTGCAGCAGCTTCTTCCTTCTGTTGTAGAGTTTGTTTATGGCAGGGGACCTCCAGATTGGCTTCTTTTTTTTTTGGAGGATAGCTTCTTGGTTCTGTCAGGGATGGCACAATCCATGCACATGTGTATGTGCTTATACAGTGCATTTGTGTAAGATTCAGCAGTTGTACCTCTGTTTTCCATCTGCATGGGTGTCGTGAAGTTTGCCACTTCTGTCTTAAGAAGCATGAAATTGGCTTTGGGGTAGTTTTTGATGGTGGTTTCCTTAATGGGGGATGGGGTTGGGATATGGATGTCTAGGGTGATTAGCTTGTGGTTGGATCTGACTAGCGAGGAGTTGACCTCTGGCATGGAACTCTGGTTACCCATATTGGTAATGACCAGGTCCAGGATATTGCTGCCCCTGCTGGGGGTTTGGACAAGCTGATCCAAGGCTTTGCAATTGATGAATTCCAGAAAACGTTGAGAGAATAAGTTGGTACATGAGTAGTTTTCTCAGTTGATGGTGGGGTAGTTGAAATCACCCATAATTAAGGTATTAGGTTGTACCGTAATATTTTCCAGTATCTTAAGAAATGAAGAGTGGGAATCCTGGGGCATGGTGGGGGATCTGTAACAAACTACAACTTGGACTGCAGTCTTGCCCAGTGTTAGTTGCACTTGGATAAATTTGGATGCATTATGTTGAGCAACTAGCCTGGAAGTGTGGATATCCATAATGAATATGGACATGTCTCTGCCTTTAGTGTTTTGGTCCAGGTTAGGTGGCCAAAAAGGTGTGGTATGAATTTTGGCCTGTTAATGCAGGGGTGCTCTCTGCAACCTTGAACCAGGTCTCTGTCACTGCACAGATGTCGATGTTCTCCATTTTAAGGAGTTCCTTGAGTGAGTGCACTTTGAGGTTTAGACTTATAGCATTTTGTAGCATTACCTTCAGAGTTTGCTTGTTTGTACTTGTTATGGTGGTGAATTTAGCATTTGAACCTTGCCTTAAAAAGGCACTATAGGGGTGGCAAGAGCCTTATCCAGTATCCAGAAGCCTGGGCAACAGGTGCAGGCCACCTCTGGCAAAGCAGCGTGGTCTGTCGACCATGTCGTCCCAGGCAGACAGATACTAGATCCCCTTAGAATGACACCAGAAGCTTAGCCAATTTTTGAAGTCAATCATTTTCTCCTTTCTACTGTGGTATCATTCTGGGTGATGGCAGGATGCTACTCAGGGCTAGGGTCATACCTCCCTGGGCTACAAGATCTGACAGCTCCTCCATGTCTCTTTTCATGTAGTCCAGGGATGTACGTCTCAGGTCATTCACACCAACATGGGCAATTACAGAGTTGTATTTGTACTTGTTGTGGCTTTACCTGAGTTGGTGCATTATGTGGTGGATCCTGGCACCTGCCAGGCAGCTGACAGTAACTTTCTCCTTGTTTAGCTTGGTGAATGGGACATCAGTGTGCCTGTCTATAGAGTCACCTATGACTAGTGTGTTGGGTACGTTGTTTTGCCTTGTGGGCTGCGGTTGAGTGGCACACTGATTTTGTGGACTATGTGTCATTTGGGTAGTGCTGAGGGGGGGGGGGGTGGATCTCTGCATTTCAGCTTAGGAGGTCTCTGTTGCTTGGGCAGATTTTTATTGAGAGCCTCCATGAATGTGGGTGTGCGCTTTCTGTTTCTATGTGTGGGTTTTAGTAGTGTGGGTTTTGAAGGACTATGTGTTGAGTGTGGTGTGGTGCAGATGTTAACCTTCTCCTCTTGACTGTCTAGTCCAGTCTTGGCTGGAGAGAGCTTGGCTTCGAGTTTGGCTATATAAGTGCATCTGTCCCAGGTTGTAGTGTTGGGTGGTAGGAGGAGAGGGTTGTCAGTGTACATGAGGCAATTTCTACATTGCCCCAAGATGCCTAGATTCATTAGGTGGACAGGAGAAAACACCGGGAGCTGACCCATGGACATGCCTGGATAGGTGCTTATTAATTTAAGTACTAAGAACTATTTTCCTCTTGACAAGTGAGGAAAGTTGAATGCTGTAGTAATTTGTAGTTTATTTAGTGTTTACAATGAGTTCTGGGCAAGTGCTTAGCACAAGAAAACAGTTTGGAATGCTGAAACTAAAACACTGGTTAGTTCTAGCTACAACTAGCTAGTTTTAGCACCAATCCCAAAAAGAAAAGCAGACCACAGCCTGTTTAGTGATCCACAGTCTTGTCCCAGATGATGCAAGGGTCTGCAGGCTTGTAGCATTTTTCTGGTAGATGCCTTGAATAGCAACCAGACCAATCAGGTATGTTACGCACAGACACTCACTCTCCAAACAGAAAGAGTCAGGAATCAATGCACTCTGCTCCTACTCTCACAAGTGTCAGAATATAAGCACAGATTCTATGCTGTCACCTATAAAGCAGTTATTAAGCTTTCTGGTGATCAGCAGTCTCCAGGAAATAATGTAACTGCACTTCTTCTCTCATTAGGAGAAAACAGAAGCACTAATCCCACGATGACTTCTGAGAGGCAGAATGTGGGCTCTACAATAACTGGTGGTCTTGCAATAGATGCTTGAAGGTAAGATGAAAAAAATGGTGTATCCTAAACACTGCAGTGTGCACTAGAGGAGTTAGATGTGAAAGTAGGTAACTTAAGTTTTACCTGTCTAAAAGTTAAGTTTTAGTAGAGAGTCACTATTTTTAAAACAGCAAGATAGATTGAAAGGGGTTGGTCACTTTTGTATTTTGGTACTATGGAATACAGTAGGATGGCCAATAAATTTAAATAGTACAGTCACAAATGACCAATACTTCCTAAATGCAAACAGCATTTAGGAGAGAAAAGTGCACAAACAATTATTTTTGCAATGGACAAAGCCCCTTCTGCTTCCCACAATGTGGTAGGCTACTTTCATCACCCCAGCTACTTGTATATGCCAGCTCTGGGGCTGCATCAACATGGGAAAAGTAAATATTAATTGCCTTTCTGTGAAAAACCAGATGATCAAACACTAGTGATCTCAAAAATTAGTGTTGATTGTTAGTGCTTCATAGACAAGCTGGGCTCCCAGAAGAACAATGAGTCTGTGTTAAAACTGTATAACATACTTTTATTGCTTTGTTTTCTCCACAGCTGGCCATCAGCTACCAGTAGCTTCTATCCTCATTCACCTGGTCTATCAAACCCACCATATTCTTCCCAAAGCTCAACATGTCCAGGGATAGTGAGGAAATCATAGACATTGGACACTGGTGCAGTATTATTCTGTTGCTAGGTGTGTGTCCTAACTGCTTTCCATCCCATGGCAGACTTGTAAGCTCTGTAACTGCTGCCTATAGGAGGTGCATGCACACTTCTCTGCATTTACAAGTATACATGCACATCCTCCTGACCAAGTGGTATACTATTTGCAGCACATAGCTTGCCTGGCTCATAATGCTGTTATTGCAGCAAGCCTAGGCAGCCTTCCTGCCCTAGGATGGGTAAGATGGCCATCAGCCACTCGGTCCTGTCATGTACCCATCTGGCTCCTACAAAGCTCATGTGCTAGTCAAACCCAAGTGAGCTCAGCAGTAATAAGGGCTTTTTCACTCTGAGACATGGAAACAGACCAACTAAAGCATATTCTTTTACTTTCCAGGAGAACAGGTCTGACAACTGTCTGTGCTGTCTTTTAGGCAAGAAAGGGTTTACATTTTATGTACAAAATGTCTGAGTGAAGTAGAAACAGGCAAATCTGGAGATTCTAATGAATGCTTGTATTTGATCATATCAGGTAGAAGGATGAAAGGTATCATCACTATCTCACAGCATTCTTGCAGCTAATACAAGAGTAATCTTTTATGCACAGAATAACTAGGTAGGATAACAAGAGGAAACTTTGATGATGATTAAGATTGCCTAGTTTTGGTCACAGCAGGTGCAAGCAATCATTCTGCACAAGCTTTGATCACAATAGACACAGATACAGGTCTCTCAGCTTCAACTTTCCCCAGCAATACTTGATATCTCTAGCAGGAAATCCATAGGAAATTGCATTGCTTTGGGAAGTTTTGAATCTTTCATTATGCCTTCTCTCCATTTAGATCACAACTTTTGTTCCTCCAGTAAATATGACGTCCAAGTGCAAAACTTCTTAACTTTATAGGTTTCTCAAAAATATGCTTGAAG